>NW_005054602.1:186854-202325 GCF_000277835.1 Geospiza fortis | reverse complement strand
AACCATGGCTTCCAGCTCCTCCTGTTTGTTGCCCATGCTGTGTGCATTAGTGTACATACACTTCAAGTGGGCTGCTGATTTCACCCCTGAGTCTGGCTTACCCTACTGGGGCTTGTTTCTGGAGAGCTTGCATCCCCTTCCCCCTTCAAACCTGGTTTAAAGTCCTCTCAATCAGCCCCCACATGGGCTAGAATCTTTTTGCCCTTGTTAGTTAGATGGAGCCCAGCTAGCTACAGCAGGCCAGGTGTCATAAATGTTGCCCCATGATCAAAGAACCCAAAGTTTTGCCCATGGCACCAGCCTTTAAGTACTTGTTGGTAATGTGTTTCCTTCTGTTCCTTTTATCATTTGTCCCTACTACTGAAAAGACTGAGCAGAACCTGTACTCCTGCCCCATCGACCAATCAACCCAGAGCCTTGAAGACTATTTTAGTTGCCCTGGTACCCTTCTTTTCAATCTCATCACTGTCAGCCTGGAGTATCAGCAGTGGATGATAATCAGAGGGCTGAGTCAGCTTAGGGAGTCTCCTGATAGCCTACAGCCAGGCCCCAGGGAGGCAGCAGACTTATCTGTGGGATGGGTTTGGTCAACATACCTCTGTTCCCCTCAGAAGGGAGTCACCCACCATGACTGCCCTTTTCATTTTAATGCCAGAGGTGCTGATCCATCTGACAGACAAAGTGTAATTGGGAGGCTCTTTGGGCAGGTTATTTTCTTTGATGGCACCTGGCTGACCCTCTGGATCCAAGGCCTCATAACTACTCTGAAGTGGCGCCTGGGTAAGTGATGGGGGTCAGAGGAATTTTTATTAACTCCCCGAGTAGGGACTAATTTCCCCTCCCTTTTATCTACTAGGTCTCCTCCTTCTGCCTGGTGGTGAGAGACAGGGGAGTCCTCTGACTCCTGGGGGGCTTCTTTCAGGGATGGAAGGGTGAAACTCCACCAGTCTATTTCCCTTTAACTTTCCCTAATACTCCTAAGTTTTTCTAATTTCTCCTTAAGCTCAGCCACCAGACAGAGGTGATCATTCACCTGCTTGCACCACATGTGGGTGTCTTTTGCATTGTCCCCTGCTACTACTGACAACCTCAAATACTACTTACAGCTAGGAGTCTGGACAGACACATCCTTCTTGAGGCGTTCTGTTTGGGTTGGCATGCTTTTACTAGCCATAGGTTTTAATCATTTGGAGACCATTGCTGAAAAAACAAACAATCAAAAAACCAAAACAAAAACAAGCGAACAAAATCCCAACACAAAATAAAAACCCCACATCCAGGAGGATGACTGCAACCCAGCCTGCTTACCTTGCCCTGTGTATACCACTGTGCCATGCCCCTATTTGCCCACTCCTGGCTGCCACCCTCCCTAGAGCCTTCTTGAAAAGAGGAAGAGCCTTCTTGAAAAGAGGAAGCCCCTTCCTGAACCTGAGTGGCCAAGGAGAGAGAAAGGGGACCACCTTGCCCTTCACGGTCCCTTTTGAAAGCACTTCAGATGGCATGGATTGGGATGAAATGATGTGCACAGAAAAGGATAGAACCTTGCAATAATTGTACTAATTGAAATCTTGAAATCAGGGAATGAAGTGAATGAAGTGACAGGAGAAATTGATGAAATGAAATTGTGTTAATGCACCTCTCTGATTGCCTGGGATATATTATACTTACATTAAATCAGATGACAGATCTGGCCTAGGCCTAGAACTGAAACAGTCCTAGACCACAGAAAATGGGACCTCAAAGACAAGTAATTTTGCTAAATTTGGAATAGTGTGTTTAAACAAAACACAGGGAATTGAAGAAAGCCAAATATAGGGAAAGGACACATCTTTGAGGACACGTGGGATATTAGAGAAGTATCTGGAAGCAAATTGTTTTGTGCAAATTTACAGTGTGAGGAAACGGTTGTGATACTTATATCACCGAAGGGGTATCAGGGACAGCCACAGGTGATACAGAGATTCCATCATCAGAAGGCATGAAAATACACTTTATTATTAGAAATCTACAGTTCTTATAGAAACAATGGTGGACCTAAGACCTGATTGGCCTTTAGGAATCTTCTTTCACACTATTGGTGACCTGTGAATAGCACACCCTGGAGAACCACGTCTATAAACAATGGTTACAGAAAGAGAGACAATAATTGCTTGAATTCTTTTCCTCTAAGTTTCCCACAGCTTCTACACAGCTTCCCAGGATTTTCCTGGGAGAACCATGTCTCTCTCTGTTCAGAGGATATGTAATTACTACGTCTCACCCTGTATACTGTAAAAAAAAGAGAAAAATGAAGGGCTGTGTTTGCCAATCTTCTGCAGGGCTCTTTGCAGAAGGAAGAACAAACAGAGCTCAATAGGTTTATCAGTGATCAATCAAAACCTCATTCAGAAGCTGATTTAGAATGGCCAGACTTTCAACATATACTGTTGAATTCTCTGCAATCTCTCAGGCAAGAGGTAATTATTAATTCTAAGAAATCAGTTACTAATTCTAATATAGTAACAAACCATTGTCAGTCTGAAAAAGGACTGGCAGTCCAACTTGTCAAAACCCATTTCCATGTGTGAGTAGATGCCCACATGGCAGAAAAGAAGGGATTAATAAACACGCGCACGTATTCAAGTCAGCCAAATTTGGCAAGATGAGTAACATCTGTTTGCCACAGCTGCAAAGCCTTTAGGCCTCTGGTATTTTTCCCAGCCAGTAAGGTGCAGCAGTTCAAGCTTTGGTTGGTGCTATAAATGACCAATCAAAAGCCAAATTATGAAAAATGTGAAAAGATTTATTTATCTTTTTGCACAACAAAAATAGGGTCCTCAAAACCACCACAGCCAAAGAGACAATGTCAAGCCAAGGATCAGCGCTGGGTGAACCTGGATCTGACCTCTATTGCATTGAATACCACCCCCCGTTCACGCAAGCCGCTTCTAGCAATGAGGTTTTATACAGTTTATTGTGCCCGAGGCAAAGGAGTCCCAATTTCTTTTGTAACTCTTCACATTCATAGCTGTTTCTTTCACTGTGCAGAGCTGGACAAAGGCCATCTCCTGGTTGATAGCCATTGTTGATTGAATTCGGGGAAGCCATGTATTCACATGTATGTTCCTGGCGTCCCTGGCTATCTTGATTGATGTTATCCACAGGACAATGATCGCTCTTAGGTGGTTTCCGATGACTCAAGATACCAGTGATCATTGTGCTGGGAGCGTCCATTCTTATGCTTAAGTGTCGATCGTTGTCTAGCTGTGTCCGGGAATCTCAGAATCTGAATAGACATCTGCTCTCAGGCTGTGTGTGGTCAGAGACATGTTCGGATTTCACCATCTTTATAAAATACATTCTTTGATAGCATGAATTATTTCTAACATATATTACAATCCCTCCCCTTTAATTTCACCGCATTAATTCATGCTCCCTCTATATCCCAAATTACTAATATCTATTTATTTTCTACTTCTACCCTCCAACTTTAAGGGTCTCCTACAAAGAGAAAAACTTTATTAGATCCTTATTCCATGTTCTCCTTGTGGGATTCCCTGATAACCAGTATTGTCCATATTAGTTTTGAATAATTTTTCAAATTTTGCCAATAATTCGGCAGCATTGCTTGCATACTTTCTCTCTCCCTAGCTCATGATCTTGGATGTGTTGTTTCTGGAAGCCAACTCTTGGTCCAAGGCTACTATTCTGCATACCCTGTACCACAGAATGAATCAGTCTAATAAAACAAGGAATTAGAGACGGGAGAAATAGGATTCCTGCTACTGAACACAGCACAAAGAATATTATTTTGTTCCACCAGGCCCCATCAAATAATCTGTCCCACTAAGATGATTGTAAAATTGAATTCCATTTTTGGACTGGGACATGGGCCATCTTAATTTCAGCTGCCAATCATCTTATGATTTCCCCATAATCATCAGTTTCAATATAACATTCTGATTCGTTGAATTTTCCACACACTCTCCCTTCTTTGGCCAGCAAATAGTCCAAAGCTATTCAATTCTGGTACACAAATGCCCGTACCTGGGTGTGCTGCTGACTTAGGAAATCCAGAACCTCTGAAGTGTGATTTGACAGAATTTCTACTGCTACCTGCAACCCGATCAGCCGGTTCAGTAGATAAATTGGAGTCCTATATCCATAGCTTCCATCTCGAGCCCATGTGGTCGGTCCATAATAATCAATTATTCTTGCTGCTGGCCACTCTTCCTCCCCCCAGGTTTGCCTACCGCTTATAACAGGTATCATCTTTTTCAGACTTCTTTGCTCCCTCCTCAGGGTCTCGTACAAAGGAGACCCTAGTAGGTTACTTTTTGTTTGAGGGAGAATGAAGAAGACTGGCCAGGTCATGCCCAAGTGCATGATCCCTTCCATCTTGGGGGCAACTCACTGTATGCTTTCTTTCCACAGATCCAATAAATTCCATCTGGAGCTTTCCATCTAATGTTCATTTTCCCTGGGTCTCCCCAATATTCTCTCAGACCCTCCAAGGTTTGGTAAGGGTTGGCTCCAGGACTTTTGACCCAGTAGAGTCCTATTTGTCTCTTCCATTCACAATTTGTTTTGTTTTTCTGGCTCCAGTACCCGGTAGGGGTTTCCGGCTGCCAGACTTTGCCCTTATTGTTCAAATTTACTGTCAGGGTACTTATACATGGAGTGTATCCCACCACTTCGGTATATTCTTTCCCCTCTTGACTGATGCAGATTGTTCCAATCACCCTTTGATCCAACACCCATCCCTCAGGTCTCTGTGCCGATTTTGAGACCCTTGGGTTGTCCCATTTCAAAAGCTGTTCCGGAGCCAAACCTTCACCCTCCCAAGGCCAATTTTCTGCCGATTTCACCCCCCCGCGAATGCAGCAATTTGACAATCCCAATTCCGTGGCAATTTCCTGCATTAAATCAATGAATATGTTCTAATCTGGGGAACGTAATTCCTCATCAGCGTATTGTTTCTCGAGCAGCTCCTACTGCTCTCCCAGAGTTTTCAATCTTTCTTGCTCCACTTTTTGTCTTCCTCAGTTCTGACTCCCTCCTTTTCAATTCCTGAGTAACTTCCCTCATCTTTCCCTCAGGATCCGTTCTATCTTTTTTTCTCGCAAAACAGACAACCCTATCATCGTTTGCCTGTGCTAAATCCAATATGATCGGTTCCCTACTTAGGGTGAATTTATCGTCGAATTTAACATTTCTTCCCACCCAGTACATTTTTCCGTTCATCACACACATCTCTAGTCTCGCATTGTCGTAACACAATGGATTCACCTGGTGATATGCCACAAAAATTGACTCTGTCTTTCCCCCAACCCACATTGTTCGATTACATTGATTGCAAACAGGGATTGACATTATTTCCACATTCCTCTTCCGTATCTGATGTTGGTGCTTGCCTGACTGTCCGTTCTGTGTCCCCGCCTCCGGATCTATACATAAGATCTCGTCGCCCGATTTACACAATTTGACCCACGTGCCGTTTGTCAAACAGTTCCTGCCAGGCTCCCTGATGCACTCCTCCAGGGCTTGGTATGCTAAGGTTCCTCTGTCCCTTCATTCGATCCCTATCTGAGTGCATTTATTGAACTTGTCTACAGAGCGCTCATTTCCGCCATTCATTGGAACCTCAATGTGCAGACTCTGCATCCCGCACATGGCTAGGCTCAGGCCAATCACGATTCCCACCAGGCATACTCCTCTGCCTTTGCCTCCGCCCCCTGGGGGGCGGCAGGAGTATTCTTCAGGGAATATATTCTCAGACCTTGCCGCATACCTCGTCTAAAAGGTGCCCCACTGTGAGACCTTGATGGCATCTGAGCTGCATGGTACTTTGATTGACTTCCGACACTCCACATCCAGAATCTCTGCTTTAGATCTAAGTTTTCCACGCACCCCATTCTGAAAAATGTGAAACCACTCCTGCAAGTCTAATTCAATGATTCCTAAATTTGTGGCTAGGGTTAGAATACGGTCAGTCAGTTCAAGCTCCTCTTCCAGACAGTGGGTGCACAATCTCTTTGGCCTCTGCCCCCTTCTGCAATGTATAACAAAAGTTCCCTGACAATATTCAGACTTGAAATGTACAAACAGATAGCATACACAATCAGACAGTATACAACCTATCCATTCACCATTGGTCATTTATGAGGATGTTGGAGTTTGATTTTCAGGTCACCTGGGGAAGAAGTGACCCTCCACTTGGGTGCTTCTTCCTGGTGTTCGACTTTCTTCACCCTGGATGCATGTATCCAACCTTTCTCCGCTGTCCAAATGGCTGTGTCTGTTGTCAGAAGGACAAGAAAGGAGCCTTCGCAGTGGGGGGAGAGGGGTACATCTTTCCACACTTTCACAAGTATTCTGTCACCCGGTTGAATTTGTTGGATAGCAAATCCCAGAGGGGCGCTCTGAGATACTCTCCCTTTTTTTCTCAGTTCCTGAAAATTTCTGTTTATCGCTACCAAATATGGTTGAATCTGGCTGCCCTCCAATCTGGGGTGTCCCACCAGCATCCCATGCTTATATGGCATCCCATATAGCATCTTGAAGGGTGAGAGCCCCATCTCTGAATGAGGCATTGTCCTGATATTAAGCAAGGCCAGAGGTAGGCATTTCAGCCAGGACATCCGAGTTTCTAAAATTAATTTAGACAACTGCGCTTTCAAGGTCTGATTCATCCTTTCAACCTGTCCTGAGCTCCGGGGATGCCACAGAGTGTGGTATTCCCACTGAATGCCCAGCGACTCCACCATCTGCTTAATAATTTTCAAAGTAAAATGAGTTCCTTGATCCGAATCAATGTAATTCACCACCCCATATTGGGGCACAACTTCTTCCATCAATTTCCGGGACACTGTCTGAGCCGTTGCCCTTGGACTAGGGAAAGCTTCCACCCAGTGGGTCAATTTGTCTATGATTACAAGCACAAATTTGAACCTTCCCAACTTGGGCAATTTCAGTGAAATTGACTTGAATTCTTTCAAATGCTTGGTACGCGACAGGGTGACTCCCCAGGATTGCCTGTCTTGCCTTAGTTTTGTTAACTTTCTGGCAGATCAGGCATCCTTGTACCTCTTGTTTGGCCAATTCGTAAATTCCTCTGCACCCGAAAAAATTCAAAAATTGTTCAGCTAGGGCCTGGGCCCCCTAGTGTGTTTGCTGGTGGAGCTTTCTCAAAATCCTCCTGGTAAAACCTTTAGAGACTAGTTCTCTCCCATCCGGTAGTTTCCACTCACCTTCCTCCAGTTTTCCCCCAATCTTCTCATAACTTTCAATTTCCTTTTGGGAGGGTTGAGGAGGATAATCTGGGACCTCAATCCCTTCGATCTCTGGGGTACTTATCGTCATCAGTGCTGCGGTCTTGGATTCCTGGTCTGCCAAGTTGTTTCCCTGGGTTCGGAACTGCATCCCTGCCTGGTGTCCCTTCGCATGGACAACTGAAATTTCTTCCGGCTCCCTAATCGCTTCCAAAATTTGCAGGATCAATTCTCCATGCATCAGTCCCCGTCCCTATGTGTTGATCAAACCCCTTTCTTCCCAGATTTTCCCAAAGGTGTAAACCACCCAAAGGCATACCTAGAGTCTGTAAAAATTGTTCCCTTCTTTCTCTTCAGTCTTTTCAGGACTCTCAGGACTGCATACAGTTCACAAGCTTGTGCTGACCAACCCGCATTCAGGGGACCTGCTTTTCCGGTTCGCCCGTCCACGGCTGCATATCCCAACTTTCTTTTTCTGTCAATCACCCTGCTTGAACCATCTACAAACCATTTCCCCCACTCATCTAATTCCTCTTCTTCCAAATCCTCCCTAATCTTTGTCTGCAATTGAACCACTTCCACACAATCATGAACGAGTTCCTCTGAAGCTTCCCTGAACAAGAACTGTGCCGGATTTTGCAAGGTTGTTGTCCACAATTCCAAATCCTGTGAATGAATCAAAATGGCTTCATACTTCAGCAATCTAGCATCCACGAGCCACTTATCTGCCCTGCACATTGCGTAGTGCAACTACTACCAAAGGTGCTCCAAAGGTTACTTTCTTAGCTTCCTCCACCAACAATGCTACAATGACAATCGCTTGCAAGCACGTGGGCCAGCCCCTGCTGACCGGTCCAAAAGTCTAGACAAGTAACCCACTGGTTTCCTGATCCCTGCCCAGTCCTGTGTCAGCACACCATGTGCCGTGTGATTGCTCACATCCACGAACAACTGGAATGGCTCTTTCACATCAGGGAGGCTCAGCGCTGGTGCTGCTATGAGTGCTTCGTTGACTCTACTGAATTCATCCTCGTCTTTTTCTGCCCATTTGATCCTGTCCGTGGTGAGTTTCTCACACACAAATTTCACCTTCTCACTGTATCCTTTAATCCACTGCCGGCAATATCCCAACAGCCCCAAAAGTTGCCTAACTTCTCTTTTTGTTCGTGGGGTGGTAAGGCAATAATCCCTGCCACCGTTTCCGGATCCAACTTCTTTTTCCCTCTGGTTAACCAATGTCCCAAGTACCTGACCTCGGCCTCTGTGAATTGCAACTTTGACTTCGACACCTTCAACCCCTTTTCCTCTAGAAAGTTCAAAAGTTCAATGGTACTTGTCCTCACAACCTCCTCCCTTGGACCTGCAACCAACAAATCATCTATATATTGTAGCAATTTTGTTCGCTCAGTTGGTACAAAGTGACTTAGCACCTGTTGGAGTGCTTGCCCGAAAAGGTTTGGGGAATCAACGAAGCCCTGAGGCAATGATGTCTGTCTGAGCTGCTGCTTTCTGTTAGTCTCTGGGTCTTCCCACTGAAATGCAAAGTAATCCCTGCTGTCCTCTGCTAAAGGACAGGTTCAAAAAGCATCCTTCAAATCAATCACGCTGTACCACGTGTCCTCGGGAGAGATGGTATTCAGCAGGGTGTAAGGATTCGAGACTGTGGGGAACAGTGTCTTAGTTCTTTGATTCACAGCTCTTAAATCTTACACTAACCTGTAGCTACCATCCATCTTTTTCACTGCCAAAATTGGGGTGTTGTGCCAGGACATGCATGGTTCCAACGTTCCTTTCTTTATTAATTCATCAATCACTGGTTTCAGTCCCTTCTTCCCTTCCATGGGGATAGGGTACTCTTTGACCCAAATGGGGCCCCCTGGCCTTTCAAGTTCAACGTGGATTGGCTCTATGTCCAGCCTCCCAGCCTCCCCTTGGACATACCAAACCTTTGGATCAATTTTCTCCTCATCCTGGGTGGTGAGTTTATACCTCACCTTGAGCTGGGAATTCTCCACCGCTAAACCAATTTCCAAAGCCACTATCAAGTCCCATCTTAGCAAGTTAAAGTCTGCATCTTTTATTAATAACATATTTCCTATACACTTTTTTTTTCTGTCTCTATTTCGACATTCTTTATGATTGGAACCTTGAAAGGTTCCCCTTTTGCCCCAATTACCATCATTGTATCATCACTCAGAGAGCACCCTTGTGGTAACTGTTGCACCACGGTTTGTTCTGCCCCAGAATCCACCAAAAACCAAATTTCCTGTCTGTGGGGTCCACTCTTAATTTTATCAAGGGCTCCCTCGGTGTTCCAGACCCCAAACTGAAAAGGCCCTGAGACCCCTAATCCTCCTGAAACATCACTTGATCCTTGACTTTGTTGTGACAATTCCTTCGGATGTGCCCCTTTTGCTTGCAGTAGTAGCACTCGATGTCCTTTTTCTGATTGTCTGAACCTTTTCCTTGGGAAGGATTTTGCTTCTTTGCCGGCACCGTTTTCGCCGAGTCTCTGACCTCTTCCTGTTTCTGTTCCCTCACTGCAGCCACCAGTACCTTTGCTTGAATCTTCTGCTTTTCTTCATCTCTCCTCATGTAGACCTTCTGGGCTTCCCGGAGCAAATCCTGAAGTTCCCTGTCCTGCCATCCATCTATCTTTTCTAACTTTTTCCTTATGTCTTCCCACGATTTTGCCACAAACTGAGTTTTCAGCAAAACCGCCCCAACCAGAGAATCGTGGTCTATCCCGGAATACTTCCTCAGGCTCTTTCAGAGGAGCCTTTCCAGCCATTCTGTGGTGATTTCGTCCTTTCCCTGACATTCCCTGAGTACCTTACTCATATTCTGCCCCTTCGGCACCGCCTCTCTGATACCTTGGATTACCATGTTTCTCAAATTTATAATTTTCTGCCTCCCTTCCTCCGTCTGGGCGCTCCAAGATGGATTTTGGTTCGGTCACCTCTGGTCTCCCCTCTCCCCCTGGGGATTCCTGTTCTCCCAATCCCTGATTGCAGCTTGTCTGATCATTTCTCTTTCCTCATTGTTGAACAGCGACCTCAGGATCACCTCGTAAGTGTAGGTGCTGGTTCCTAGAAATTTATCCAGTCTTTCTGCCACCCCCAAAGGATTGTCCATCAACTTCCCCATTTCTTTCTTGAAAGCCCTCACATCTCTGGTGTCAATCGGCACATGTACAAAGCCATTAATTCCCAGAGCCATCGTCACTTCCCATTAAGGAAAGATACCGGGCTTTTCCTCCTCCTCATCACTGTCTCCAGTGGATGCCCTCCTTGTTCACCACCTCGTTCAATGCGCCAGGGGAGAGCTAACTTTCTTGGGGAAATCTACCTGTTTCTCTTTGGTCTTGGGGAGGGTTGGTGGCTGGGACTGCTTGCATGGGAGTGGGGGCACCATTGCCTGCCCATGTGGGAGAGAAGGTGCTGCAGCCAGCTCTGGTGGGAGCAGTGGTGCTGAGACCTGACCCTGCGTGATTGATGCCTCGGGAGGCAACGCCAGCAGCGGAGGTACCTGGGCTGGCACAGGCTGGGATGGAGGGACAAGGTAGGGAGGTGGAAGGTTGTCCAGTGGTTCCCACTCCTTGCCCCGATTTGCCGTGTGTCTGAGAGCTCGGATCGGGTATAAACCCATACAAGCGTATCTCCACATCTTGGCATATTCAATTTCCTCAAAATCCTGTGGGTGGTAATCAACTACGTGGTCATACAGGGACTCGCACATTGGTGTTTCAAACGTGCCAAACATTGGCCAAACCACATATTTTGCAACCTCCTTCCCTCCCCACTTTTCCATGCAAAACTGTATCATCTTTTCCTTGGATTTTCCCATTCTCCTGGGGCTGTCTTCCCAATGTTCTAACATCCATCCCAATGGGCTCTCCCTTGGGATTTCAGGCAGAACCTTCCTGGGACCTTGGGGAGATTTCTCTTGGGGGTTATTCTGGAACCTACTTTTTCCCAACCCTATTTTTTCAAAACTCCTGCTTGCGAACTTTCTCACCTTGTCCCCTTCGGTTGGAACGCTCAATGGGAGTCCCGAGTCTCTGTTGGATGTCGATTTCCTGAGTTTGCGAAACGCCACCAGTCTTATTCAGTCACATGGAGAACCATTCCGTGGGTCTTTCGACTGGTTTTGATTTTTCTTACCTGTTTCTCTATACAAGCGTATCTCCACATCTTGGCATATTCAATTTCCTCAAAATCCTGTGGGTGGTAATCAACTACGTGGTCATACAGGGACTCGCACATTGGTGTTTCAAACGTGCCAAACATTGGCCAAACCACATATTTTGCAACCTCCTTCCCTCCCCACTTTTCCATGCAAAACTGTATCATCTTTTCCTTGGATTTTCCCATTCTCCTGGGGCTGTCTTCCCAATGTTCTAACATCCATCCCAATGGGCTCTCCCTTGGGATTTCAGGCAGAACCTTCCTGGGACCTTGGGGAGATTTCTCTTGGGGGTTATTCTGGAACCTACTTTTTCCCAACCCTATTTTTTCAAAACTCCTGCTTGCGAACTTTCTCACCTTGTCCCCTTCGGTTGGAACGCTCAATGGGAGTCCCGAGTCTCTGTTGGATGTCGATTTCCTGAGTTTGCGAAACGCCACCAGTCTTATTCAGTCACATGGAGAACCATTCCGTGGGTCTTTCGACTGGTTTTGATTTTTCTTACCTGTTTCTCTAGATCAGAAAGCAGACTGGCTCCCGAAATATTCTGGGAATGTCTTTTCCCCTTCCTGACCCAACCATGATCGATTTCCTGAACTACCTACAAGTTCTGGGTTCCATGTGTGTTAAGAAAAGCGCTCACTTCCCCTTTGACCGACCACGTCCCTCGTGGGAGAGTGGAAATGCGATCATAGGGTCCACACTTGCTTCGTGATAGAATCATGTCTCACACACACGCTCGATCACACCCCATTCAACCACACGATACTTATGGTTCGTTTCCCATGTGGATTCTTCATGCACATTGATTTCCGAGTGGAAAATGCACCTCGGTCTTGAGGATCCTTCTTTGGATCATACCGAGTTTCCGAGAGGTGGGCACATTTTTATCCCTCTTTGGCTGTGGTTCTGGTTTAGGTTTGGTGTTTTGATTGGTTTTGCGAACTCCCAATCCCGTCAGACCGCTGAAATCAGCAGGGTGGCTCCTGACTGGGAAGGGGTCCCTGAACTCCAAATTCAAATCCTGTCACCAAATTGTTATAAATGACCAATCAAATGCCAAATTATGAAAAATGTGAAAAGATTTATTTATCTTTTTGCACAACCAAAATACGGTCCTCAAAACCACCACAGCCAAAGAGACAGCATCGAGCCCGGGATCAGCGCTGGGTTGTCGCCGCTTGGCCACAAGGTTTTCAGGGTGAAGGAAGAGACGAGATGGGCTCCATGATCAGAAGGCTTGATTTATTAAGTTATGATATAAACATCTATTTTAACTATACTAAAAAGAAAAAGAAAAGGAGAGTTTCCAGAAGCTGCTAACTACCTAAGAATAGAAAGTAAAGAATGATAACACACAAGCTGGCCTTGACAGACTCCGCAAGCCAGCTCTGCTGTGACTGGTCACTGAACCAATACTTCCCCAGGAGACCAATCACAGACTCACCTGTTGCATTCCACAGCAGCAGACAATCTATTGTTTACATCTTGTTTCTGGGGCCTCAGCTTCCCAGAAGGAAAAAATCCTAAAGAAAGGATTTTAGTGAAAAGGATGTCTACGACACTGGGTGAATCTGGATCCAACCTCTGTCACATCGAATCCTCCCCCCGTTCACGCAAGCTGCTTCTAGTGATGAGGTTTTATACAGTTTATTGTGCCCGAAGGAGTCCCAGTCTCTTTTGTAACTCTTCACATTCATAGTTGTTTCTTTCACTGTGCAGAGCTGGACAAAGGTCATCTCCTGATTGATAGCCAGCATTGATTGAGTTCAGGGAAGTCATGTATTCACATGTATGTTCCTGGCGTCCCTGGCTATCTTGATTGATGTTATCCGCAGGAAGATGATCGTTCTTAGGTGGTTTCCAATGATTTGAGATACCAGTGATCATTGTGCTGGGAGCGTCCATTCTTACACTTAAGTGTCGATCATTGTGGAATCTCAGAATCTAAATAGACATCTGCTCTCAGGCCGTGTGTGGTCAGAGGCATGTTCAGATTTCACAATCTGTATAAAATACATTCTTTGGTAGCATGAATTATTTCTACCATATATTACAGTTGGCATTGAAATTGCTTCTTGCAGAGCGTGTGCACTTCAATAGAAGAATCATGGAAGGCTTTTGGCCTATGCAGTCATGTCCTGAATGAACATCTTGAGTGATATAAATGAACTCACGTCTGAATTACATCCCCAAAGTTTTCAAAACAATTGAGTGTGTCTGCTGCATAAGCAGAATTGACCAAATTCAGACACTTAAGAAAAGTGCTGGAAAGCCATGGCAACAGCCTGTAATATGACCAGACTGAGCCTAACTTGTGACGTTCCAGTGTTCCGAGCCATCTATGAAGACGATGCCTTTTTTTTCTTTCCAGAAAGGCCAGCAGCAGTAGCAGCGGGTCTTACAACCCAGCAGCACTGAGCAGGGAAGTGGCTGTGGTCCCGGTGGGCGGGCCAAGGCACCCAAACACAGCTGGCGGGGCAGGGTCTTTTTCCTCACTGCCCGCCCCAACCATGCTTCCAGTGTCTCGGCCAACTCCTCCGGCATTTCGCCCTTCCCCCCACCCCCCCCCCCCTGCCAAAATGGGAGGAAGGATTGCTGGAGTGGCCAAACACCTCCTCCTCCTCCCCCCACTCTCTCCAGGACCCCTGGTCCATGTTGACAAATATGAAGGAGAGGTTTTTCCAGGAATATGAAATTCCATCCTGAATTCAGGGTTCTTGACACCACCCATGTCTGCCCAGGACAAGCAGGTGATCCGCGCTCCCCCCTGTGCCTCTCTCCCTCACAATACAAGTGATTGTTGCCCAGCTCCCTGATTCGTGGTCCTATTCCCCTGGGCATGAGACCAGCGGCAGCATTCTCAGAGACCGCCCCTCCCGCCCCGCAGACGCGAGCGGGAGGGGTGAGGCGTCCCGAGCCCTGGTGGGAACCCCACAGAGCAAGGGCACCCCCCTGTCTAAAAGAGAGTTGGTTTGAGAAAAATGTTGAAATGGATAAAGGGCAAGGAGACTTGCTCCTTTTGGATGCCTTTATTGAGTGATCAGGTCTGGGTGGGGGCCCCAGGAGTTGCGCACACCGCTGCTGCTCCTTTTGGCAAAGCAGGGGAGGAGGTGGACAGTTTTGCTCCACAGCAGAACAGGGACCTACATCTTTACAAGCGTGCCTAGAAAGACAGTTTCAAGCTCGTCATCTAGGGTCCTCATTCTGACCCAGTTCTAGTCAGGTCACGGTGACGTCTAAAACCTTGCTGGTGGAATAGGAGAACTTTTTGCTAGTAGGACCTGTCTCTTAGTTCCTCAAATCTTCGACTGGCTTGTTTTTAGGGTCTTTCGTTGGATTTGCTTGACTGTCTCTTAGTTTGCATATTTTCCCGGGGACGTTACCTGACGCCATGTTGAGGAGCAGTGGAGGCAGTACCAAACAGATGCAACAAAGTTACTGGTAGGGTAAGGGGATTGACAGTGGGGGTAACTTAAAGGTTCACAATTAACTTGTTAAAATTTCAGATTAACTTTAACGATAGGGGTGACTTAAAGCTTTAACATTTAACAACAATTTAAATAACACAATTAACTCGTTACAGTTTCAGATTAACACTAACAACTCTAATTGTATTAACTTGTGAACTTGTTCGTAATAATGTTGCTCTCCAGAAAATCACTGAGTTTCAAAGTTCTCAGCCTGGCGGCACCAGCAGTCAATTGTCAAGCGGTGCCTCTGCTGCAGAACAGGCTGGTGTCTCCTCTCGCTGTCCAAGGCCTCGCCTCAAGGAAACATGGCTTGGAACAGTCCAAAGAAGGCAGAGGGGAGACTGGGCTGGTTGCAGGCTCCGAAGCAAGTTGCAAAGCAGAGAACGGAGCCTCTGAAGGCGGTGGGGGGCAGAGCAAAGCAACTGCAAGGCCAGGTTGCGAAGCGGAGGTTGCAGCGTCCACCAGCACGGCGGCAGTAGATGCCGCAGATTGCAGGGGTTCTTCCCCGGTGGTGTGGTGCGTCGCCAGTCTCTGCAAAGTGTGTGGTGGTGCGGGGGAGCTGG
>NW_005054602.1:168589-186799 GCF_000277835.1 Geospiza fortis | reverse complement strand
GGCGCGGGCAGCATCTCTGCCGCTACCGAAGCGCATCGCGGAGTTGGCGGTGGCAGTTGGCTTGGGGCCGGTCAAAACAAAGAAACATCGGCTGCTCCATCTGGAGCGGGGGTGGGTGCTGACAGCGGGGACAAGCCAACCAGTCCCTGCGGCGCAGGGAATGCCAGAAATTCCAGTGAGTGCAACTGCACTCCAGCCACCGCCCTCGGTGCGGGGAGAGTTGGAGCCGGCGGAAAGGGAGCAGGACGTTCTGCCACAGCCAATCGGGACACGGTTCCTGGAGCCATCGCAGGCGGAAAACCTGTTGGCTTTGTCACTTTCCTGTTCCCTGGGGTCTGTGCTGAAGGGCTTTAGAAATGCGTCTCTAGGGAATGACCAGTTCGGATGTGGTGGCATCCCCTGCGGTGACAGCAGTTAGCAAACAATCACCAAGGGATTCCCAAGTCTCTGAATTGAATGCAGCGCCCACATCTGCTGTGAACCCTTGATCTCTGGCCCAGGCCAGCAGATCACAGAGGGCTTCCTCAGAGACAGCGAGTCTCAGAGGAATTATCAGATTCCTCCAGGCAGAGACAATCGTTTGTTCATCTCTGGAGAGCTGGTTCCCCACTTTTAAGGAAAACCCATCCCTCAGCAGGCATCCACTTCAAGAGACAGTCTGCTGTGCCGGAAAAAGCCATCCCCCACTCACTTCTCGGCCTCCTGGGGCCAACGTCTCTGGTCCCAACGGGATCAGTCCTCTCAGGAAGACACGGGGCAGATCACAGTTATCTCTCTAGGACGGCAGAAGGTGTCCAATCTGTTTTGCAGGGAACGCTGGAGGTCAGCCTGAGTTCCTCTGATGGAGAGATCCAGATGGTCTCCAGTTTGTGCCAGACACATGGCTTGGGTCAGTAACAGTCACCCCAGTCTGTCTATACCCTCAGAGGGGTCAGCAATGTCAGGCTGATGTTCAGACACTTCAGAGGAGTCGTCAAAAAATCAAGGCAGAGTGTTCACCCACATGAGGGGTCACCAATTATCGCGCGACCCCCCCCCCCGGGTGCACCCAGCATTGAAGGTCACCAATTCTCATGTGACCCCACAAAGGGGTAATTGATGCAATGCATTTGGGGTCACCAATTATAACCGAAGGGGTATCAGGGACAGCCACAGGTGATACAGAGACTCCATCATCAGAAGGCATGAAAAGACACTTTATTATTAGAAATCTACGGTTCTTATAGAAACAATGGTGGACCTAAGACCTGATTGGCCTTTAGGAATCTTCTCTCACACTAACGGTGACCTATGGAGAACACACACCCTGGAGAACCATATCTATAAACACACACCCTGGAGAACCATATCTATAAACAATGGTTACAGAAAGAGAGACAATAATTGCTTGAATTCTTTTCTTTTAAGTTTCCCACAGCTTCTACACAGCTTCCCAGGATTTTCCTGGGAGAACCATCCTCTGTTCAGAGGATATGTAATTACTACAATACTTATGCTCAAAAATATAACTTATTTTCTTTTTGTTCCTGTTTCTCCCTTTTATAACTGAATAGAAGACACTGGATATTTTAAGTTCTGAATGTTTTCAGGGTTATCCTTAGCTATAAATAGTAGGAAAAGACAGTAAGCCTGTAGTAAATCTCTTTTCTACTGAGTCTACCACCACAGCACCTCTTTTTATGTTGTGACATTAAGAACCAGCATCATGATTTAACCATGTTTACCCCCAGTTCACAGGCCACAAACATCTGTCTGATGTAGACACTTCACTTATAATCCAATTGTTGCAGGTGGAAAGCATCTCAGGTTTTGTAGATCCTGTCAACTTGGGCCTCCAACTGTTTGCCCATATACCTAAAAGGCTGACATATTTTATACTGACATTACTAAAACAAGGTCAGAAATGCTGTGAGAGTTTAGGTGCCAGCTAAGCCAGTCTCAGTTTGTGTAAACTTCAGAAGTGGCTGCAGCAGCAGGTAAGCAGGATTGTTATCCTTTAATGGCTGTAGTTTTTAAGAACTTTTTTGTTTAATACACAATGTACATTTGAGCATGGAAGCAATGTATTCACTGCTGCTTGTTGTACAGTCACCTGCTGCTAACAAATGTTCATGAATTTACACAAGTGTTTCTTTGCAAAAGTTCTTACTAAGTTATAGTTGAAAATCCAACCTGGAACTTTTTTTGGGTTGGTGCATTCACTTATTTGCCACTGAACAATGCTTGTACACCAATATTATGACTGTAGACTTGCTTCTGGATGAAATCCTTTTGATCCAGTTTTTAAAAACCTCCAGGCTTCATGTGTATAAATCACAGGACTCTACAATAAAGATGCCAAAATATTCAGCTACTGTGGTTGTTCTCTCTCTCAGAGAGAAAAGACACAGGCAAGTTGCTTGTTAATGCAGCTGTATTTTCTGCAGCAGTGTGCTGACACCTTTCAGTGCCTTCTAGCTCACAGGAAGTAATTCAATTCCAAATGACACAGATGAGTATGTCCTGCATGTTATATTTTGATGAAAAAAAGCACACCTACACAGTACTCTCATGCTGTTCTGTCACTTGAAAGAAATGATGGAAACAAAGCCAAAAGTTGTCTTCCTGCAAAGCTGCCTCTGTTAAGCACAGACATGTTTCTTGCTTCTCCCTTGTCTTATGCAAGTCACATACACACAGTGAGCTAGACACCTAGCAGGCACCAGAAGGGATTAGGATGGACGCGGTAAAGATTTCCTCTCCAATACGAACAGGAAAAAACCAAAAATTAGGAACAATTGCTTATAGGATTTTACTGTCTCCTAGATTTATTAGCTTCTTGAAATTAAGCACGGAGAGACCTAATTTTAAGCATGTTACTAATTTCAAGAAAATACCATACTTCATTTATAAAAGATCAGTAAATGCTGTAACAGGTTTTATAGTTATCTCACATTTTGATAAAGACTGCAACAGGTTAATAGGCTGTTTATTGCCAGGGTTTATCACCAGCTACTGATGTGCTCATAACATTTCCAGTGTATCCCACCCCATTTTAAACATGTTAATAAAATACATGAATAGCATGCAATCTTTATAAAGCCCCCTTAAAATGCAGCCAGGATATAGTCTTTATTGAAATAAGACCAAACAGGTGCTCTCTCTTGTATTTAAATGGGGTAGATTCAATACAGGCTAAAAAAAGTGCTTTCAGCTAAAACCAGCCCCTTGTGTGTGCTGGTTGTGCAAATGACATTTGCTAGTTGTAATGTACTCAGCCTATGAAATTCTAATAGCCACAGAAGGTTATCTATGGCGAGCAACTAATACCTTCTAAAGAAAGGCCTGTAAGTGCATTCCAGTGATTAATGCATTATATTACCCATTTTTTTACATGTAGGACACTTAAAAATGTGTATCTTTACTGTACCTCTGAGCTCACCTGTAATGTACAATAGGTAGGTGAAATACATGAGCATTTCCCCCAGGCTCCTTCTACACCAGGCTTCCATCCACACAAGATCAACGCTGTAATAAGGTCATTATTTCTGGAAATGCACATTCTCAGATCTTGCATAGGTAATGTCATGAAGTTCCTTTACCTTATGAGTCCCAGTTAAAATTATCATAATAAATGCCAAGAATGATTTGATTTTTTCCCATATGGATTTCACAACTAACATTGGAAAAATCTATTATCTCTTTAATAAATCTCTAACTTAAAAAAAAGGGACAGGGAAAAAAACAGTATTTTGGGAATAATTAAAGTGTTCTAGAGAGATTTTTATCAAAGCAGTGAATTCAACAGTTTGTCCACATAATGGAGAGAACAAGAAAAGATGAAATTCTTCATGTACAGACTTAATTATTCTCGCTTTATGTATATAAAAGAATCTAAGATGAACTGCAAATTAATTTTTTCCTGGGCCAGGTAGCATTGATTTTGATCTCAGTGTCCTTCTGTGAGCTTTTTTTCTTAGTGAGACTAAAGACTTTGGAGAGGCAGGTTTTTGCATTTATCTGCCTTTAGAGCCTTGGCTACCACTGATTTCAGTTACAAATATGACTGTGTTAATTTCAGCAAAGAAGAGAAAAGCAAGTTCAGTAAAGGCTAACTGAGCAAAGCTTGATCAATTGAATAAAGTGCTCTGTTCATCTCAGCATAAGGATAATTCAATGTATTACATTTTAGCTTGAAAATGATGATATTTTCATTCTAGCACACACTGAAACCAAAGTTTCTCCATTGAAATTAACATGGTCAGGTCTTGTCGAAAAGAAACTCTCAGAGTATCAATGCAGGATGACCCCCAGATGAAGAATAACATGCAGTGACTCCATGATTCAGAAGGCAGAACAATTGCTTTATTAAGCTATGTTATATTACACCATACTATACTACTACTATATTATACTAAAGAAAAACCCATGACCCTTTCAGACAATCACAACACAGCTTTTTCCTAATTGGTCAATCAATCCAAACAACCATCACCAGAGTCCAATTAACAAATCCCTTTCAGTAAACAATCTCCATAACACATTCCACATGTGCCAAACAACAGTAGCAGCAAATAGAGATAAGAATTGTTTTCTCTTCTCTCTCTGAGCTTTCTCACTGCCTTCCTCAGGAAAAATCCTGGGAGAGAGAATTATTTCTCTATCTCCATTCAAAGAATAAGTGAATACCACATCAGAGCTGTGCTTACCCTGCTTTAGATTCTTAAACCCAAGTAGAAATATGCAAAAGGATAGTGATAGAGGAACAGGTTCAGCTCGCTCTGTTTCTCTCCTGGATCTGAGTAGGTTGTAGGAGAAAAATGTACTCCTACAGTTTATTATGGATAAAATACAGCCCTGGATTGTCTGACCTCCACAGCTGTACAGGATAAATCCTTGTTTTGGGTCCTACTGTCAGGCCAGCCAGCCAGAGCAGCAGCAGCAGCAGCAGCAGTTGGCCCTCGAGGCCACTTGGAGTAGAAGGAGACTTGTTCGGGCAACATCCACCAGCTAGCTGTTCCCTGTATCCTGCAAAATAAAAGGCTGACTGGAGCTGAAATCTGGTTTTACTCTAACCTAAATACTTTTCAAACACTGGGGCTGTAGCAAAATGACCTGTGACAGCTTTCATGTTATTCAACGGTCTGGCCTTGGGATGTGAGTGTACACGTGAAGTATGTGTGCAAGCTCAGGTTCTGCCATGGAATCACACAGTGCACGTGGGGTTGAGAAAGACAGGACAGAGCCTCAAGACATGAGTTTCTGCAGTGTTAACAGAAAGAGGAGATGAAGGTAAAACAAAATCCCCTGGTAACACCAGAAGAAATGTCCCATGAAAATGGAAACTGTACATGCTGACAATATGCCAGGGTTGTGCATGCAGCTGAGATTTAAAAGTCAGCACCTCCACAACAGCCTTGTATACTTATGGCTCCTGTGGCATTCGAGATGTGTCAGTCAACAACAGCATACTCAGCCAGGATGGCTGGATTGGTCCATGCTGGCCACTTCTCCAAGTGTAAAAATGACACATGAATTGTGACATGTCATGTTGTGCCACTCAAAAACACAGTGGATGAGGACAGTGTAAAACAGGCACATCACTTCTTGCACTCCCAGAACGTTATTCGTTTAAAGATCTCCAGAGCGGTTTAGTAGCAGAGCATGTGACATCCTAGAGAAAAAATCCTTAACATTTTTTTTTCACATGGAAAGATTCCTGCAGGCATTCAAAAAAGTACCTGAAGTCTCAGTACTAGAATACTCAATACCAAGATGCAGGTAGAAGTAATCTTCTGTTCTAGAGGGAGGACTGCTGGGTGACCACATGAACTCCCAAGCTGGGTGGCAGCCTTTCTGCTGCTGCTGCCTCTGGCTCCTATGTCCAGGGCAGGAGGGGCCCCAGAGTGGTGCAGGCAAGCAGGACCCACCAACCAGAGAGCTGTGCCGGAGGCCATGCTTCCCAATGGCCACCATAGCCCTCTCTGGAGAGATGCCTTTCCACTCCAGCTCCTGCCCCACAGCAGGGAATCACACTGATGGGGTGAATACAGAATAGAATAATACAGCAGTTTTTCTGCAGTTCCTTCCACCTTGCCCAGTGTTCAGTTTAGCCAAACTCAGCACTAAGTGGTGCTTTGCACTCCTGATCTTATGCCAGCCAGGAGTGACTGGAGAAAATGCTTGGAGCGGCATGCCACATCACTTCTGGCTTCATCCACACTTGAAAGTCCAACCTTTCAGGCATGAAATGTGTTTCACTTTTGTATGGCCTCTTCCTGTATTTTTTTTATGCCTGTTTTGACAAGGCAGCAGTTTCTGCTCATTTTGTGCTATCAGCACAAGCCCTAAAACACTGCTCTTATCTACACCTGTTCCTGCCATGAAATGCCTAAAGAAAAGATAGATGCTGCAGATGCCAAGAAGAAGCTCCTTTGACTCACTCTCTGCAAAGCAATCTTCACCTCACAAATACTATTTTCCTGAAAAGATCATGCTTGCTATTTTCAGTAACGCTACCCATTGCTGATATTGTTTTCTTTGTACATTTGAGAGAATTTGGAGCCTAGTCACCTTTGCTCCTGGCTTTTGTGGCCAGTGCACCAGTACTGATGGAGCTGAAATAGCCTTCAGCTGTGAACAGCTGTTGTTTTTAAGAGAGCAGAATCAATTCTCTATGACCATGCCAAGGGGTAAAGCAGTTGCTCATGCAGAACATTTACCACTTATCACAAATTTGTGCTTTCTGCATTTCCTACCTTTTTAAGTTATATAGAAACAGTTGTGCTTTGCATGTGCACATGCAAGTCTATCTACATCTGGAATTTGAAATGTATCACAACCTGCTTGGCAGCAGTTTCCCTGTAAGTTTTCAGCATATACTTATGGCTCTCCACAATCATTCTTCATTTCTTTTTCTGTGGCTCTGGTAAGCAAAGCCTCAGCTCACTTTTCTTTTGAGGTCCAAACTCTCTTCACTCTGTAAAAGAGAAAAATACTCATCAAATGTCCAAGGTCCTTGAACTGTTGTATTGGTATAATCCTGATGATTGCATAGGACTCTTTCTGACCAGCAGCCTGAGATTTGTGCCTTTCTCATTCAGTAAACAAATCTTTTCCACAGTGCTTAAATATATAATTGCAGGGCAGAGGCTATTGCTTCCTAGGAAAAGCACTTATGAACACATCTTGCACTAAGTGTTGAGGTTTCAGTGTAATCATGGGCTAATATTTCTCTGGTTTACAGGCTGTATTTCTTTCCAGGGTCCAAATTATGAACATGAGATTTGGCTTCTCTATTGTGAACTTCCCGTTCAAGTGCATGACTAATCTGGAGAGAAAAATTAATGCCGGAGGACAACATAACAACAAGGCTACTCCTAAGCTAGATTTATTTGTTTATTTTTAAAATAATTTGTTTAGTTTTCAATGGTACTCACTTTGGAGCTGATGGGAGTTGAAAATATTCACTGCCTCACAGAGCCAGACCTGACAGACATCCTGATAGAAAGATCTGACAGTACTGAATACTGCTGAGGCAAAAACCTAAGAGGACTTGCAACCATTTCTAATTGGGCCAGCCTTGAGCAGTGCCATGTCTATCTTTGGAGTCACCAGGAACTAGGTCTGCTAAACATGGAAGCTTCAAGCTTCAAGTTCTCACAGAAGCCACTCCTGTAGTCCCACCAGCTACCAAAACCAGGCAATGCTAAACCAATACACTCCATTCCATTCCATTCTATTATTTTCAATTTCTTTCAGAATTTTGTATTTTATCAATTAAATTAAATTTCCTTCCCTTTCTATCCGTTGCGCCTCATTTGTTGATTTCTCATTTCATTTCCTTTAGTGAAAATTCTTCATTTCATGCAAGGAAATGAAATCTCAAGATTTCAATGAGTATCATTTCAGTAAGGTTTGGTTCATTTCACTGCACTTCATTCCATTCTATTTCATTGTTTTCATGTAATTTCACAATTTACTCTTTTTTTTTGCATTTCATTAAATGTCATTCTTTTTCCTTTCCTGTCTTCTCATTTCACTTCATTCTTTGATTTCTCATTTCATTTCCTTTCATGAAATTAAATCTCGAGATTTTTATGAGTATAATTTCAGCAAAGTTCAGTTGATTCCATTCCATTCCATTCCATTCCATTCCATTCCATTCCATTCCATTCCATTCCATTCCATTCCATTCTTTTTACTTAATTCCACAAGTTTTTTTTTCCAATTAATTTCAGTCTATTTCCTCTTCTGTCTTTTCATTTAACTTCATTCCTTGGTTTCTCATTTCATTTTCTTTCATGAAATAAAAATTCTTAATTTCCTTTCATGAAATAAAATCTCAATATTTGAATGAGTATCATTTTGTTTCAATTCATTTCACTACACTTCAGTTCATTCCATTCCATTATTTCCCCTCCAGTTCAGTATTTTATTTTCTATATATATATTCAATTCCACTTAATTATATTTCCTTTCCTGCCTTTTCATTTCACATCATTCCTTGAATTTTAATTTCATTTCCTCTCTTTTTATATATTTTAGAGGAGGCATATTTGATTTACATCTGCTGTCACCTAATGACATAAAATACTGGTGACACAGCCTCAATGAAGAGACTGAAGGTCAGGGGACAATTAATCATATTGTTGCCCATAATTTAATATGAAGATATGTAGGCATATTTAGGACACTTAGGATCCAAAGAGTGGTATTCTGGATTTCCAAGTATTTCCCTCTTCCCCCAAGAGGGAAACTGTCTTTTAGTTCACTTGCTTGTCTTTGCCTAGAGCAGCCAAAGGCTGCTGGTGATCTGTTGCACAGCCCTCACATGTTGTAAAGACTCGAATCCACAGTACCACAATGCACCCAGTCAGCCTCGAGTCACTGCAAATGCTGTAATGCACGTAAAATCAGAAGTCTGGGTAGATTTTCCAGAGTCCAGTTTTACTCTAAAGAAGTGCAATGATAAACCCCACCTTCCCTTGGAAGGCAGCACATGGCCTTTTTTTTGCTTCTGGGAATCAGATGGGGACTCCTGACTGCATGGTCAGGAAAGAGTTTGTTGCTGAAAGGGGTCCCAGTTCTCATTCATTTCATTGGAAACTGAGATCAGTGTGCATATCCAGAGCCTTCTGTCTGTAACAGCTCCTAGATTCAGAAATTCAGGGTACAGGAGCCTCCCAGACCAGAGAAAACTGACTGAAGAGGCATCATTATCTTTAATGGTGCTTCTTCTTGTAAATTTTTCCTCCCACTTTTTCCATTAACCAAAGAGAACACTATCGTCTAAGCCTTGTTGTAGGTATGCCTATCCCCAGTAAAATGTATTTATGATAGAATCAGCCCAGCACCCTAATTGAGAAGCTGGACACTTCACAGCTGTCATGATGTCTTTTTTAATGCCAGGCTTTAGCACTTCTGTAGCTCTGTCTACACTGCACACTGGTGCAATGTCCACGGATATGTAAGAACACCTGTAAATTATTGCGAAATTAACCTGCACTTCTCTTCCCAAGTGGTTGCTCAAAATCTAATGAAAACCAAGCAGGAAGTATACAAGCAGACAGTTGGACTAATCCTCATTTTTGCTGCAGCAAAAATAGAGCCAGTAATGGCTCTATCAGTGATAGAGTGCAGACATTTATAGTCTTCATCAATGAACAGGCTAAGTGAAGCTAAATCGTTCTGCTAAACTTTTTAGTAAGTAATTAACCCTGAATTATTAACAACAGGCAGCTCTGGTAATGGTTATGAGAGAAATAACAACTGGTTGCATGGTTATTAGCATGAGAGCAGTGAACAAGGCAGGCAAGCAGCATGTGCTGCCATTGAATTAATAGAAGGGACAAGGGTGGCAAATGTGATCCCCTGCAGGGCAGTGCAGTTCCAGGGGCTCACAGAGCTACTCGAAGACACTTGCTTTGGCAAGAGCAGCATGTACTCAGCAGTAGATGGATGGAAGTCAGAAGTGGATGGTAATAAGGAACATTAAAAATAAATCCAGCCTTATTAGGTTAAAAAGAAAAAAGAAAATATGTCAACTTGACAGCTCAGAAACTGGCAACTCTTTAGTTCAAGCAGTTATCCAGGGGACAAGAAATTCATACTGGAGCACCAGGAAGCAGGCAGATGAAGTGACCTGCTGTGCACCCTGTGCTCCCTAACTGGACTGTATCAGTGCAAATTTCCTGAAGATGTGAGCTCACCAGTTTCAGAAAGGAGGGGGTCTTTTAAAAGGTCTTACCTTAACAACACCCTAAAACATCAGCAAATCCTTAAATCCTTTGGCTATTGCTGTTTTCATAGGAGCATTCACAGGCACCTGTGAATATTGGGCTGATAAAAGCTGGTGAGCTGACAATCCTGGGATGAAGGCATAGACCCAGCACTCATGAAGCAATGTGGGCTCCCCCCAGTGCCCCTCTGTAATCATTTTCATGGGCCATTTGCCAGCAGAGTGAGGAGCTCCATGTCCCTTCTTGTCCTGTCTGCTGAGAACTTAAATGAGCAAGGCAAATAAGAGCGACCTCATATATGGGAGGGAAAGTGTCCTGCTGGGTACTGCTCTGCAGGTAAGCAACTTGTTTTGCTTCCCAGCATGACTGGGGTGGCAGAATGAAACTGGAACAACAATATTAGTTACCAAAAAAAGCTGAGTGAATAGAAGGATAAGCAGAGGAGAAATGAAGGCAAACAAGTAAAATGGAAAAAGTGAATCCAAACCAAAACCAAGGCCCTTATTGTAAGCAGAACCAGTCTGATGGTAGAAATGCAGAGATGAAAGAAAAGAGATACTGAAGCTCCAAAAACTTGGAAGTTTGTGCTTGCCTCTTGACTTTCTTTTGAACCAGTTGTATTAAACAAACAGCTCCCTCTGTTCTTACTGGAGAATATGGGGAATTTATTCATGTCCCCTTGACTTAATTAAAATTTAGATGTTGTCCTGGTCTAGGGCAAATTTGGGAAAAGCAAACCCACACAGCCCCTCTCCCCAACAGGTTCGGGAAGAATTCCTCAGAGAGAAGTGGAAAGAACCTGTTTATTTAATAGGCACAGCACCCCCCAGCACACAAAATGAACAATACTAGATGACACCACTCTTTCACCGCTCTGGCACACAAAGACAAATTCAGAAAGTCTCTCTTGGGGGATGGTCGCTCTGTTATCAGTCCCTCCGGTGCTGGGGTAGCTGCTGCAGCCACAAGGTGCAAACTCTTGGTGTTTCCCAGGTCCCAGTCCGGAGCAGGTTCGAGTAGGTCCAAAAAAAGGGAAAGGAGAAACAGTCCAGGGAAAAATTTGGACTGCTTAGCTAAACTACCTAATGAGCAGAAGCAAAAAGCAAGAGCAAAGCAGAAGCAAAGCAGAAGCAAGAGCAAGAGCAAAGAGAAAAAGCCAAGCAAAAAGCAAAAGCGACACTATGTCCTGCCCCGTCTGTGTGTCCCGCCAGTTGTGGGGGAGCAGCTGATAGCAAAACCAAAATAAAACATTCACTCTTCAGAGCCAGACTTGAAGGCACAGAACATAATATCCAGCATAAACAGAACACACGAATGGGGATACAAGCATCATAATGTCACCCTAGGACAGATGTCTTTTATTTCTTCTCCTTTCTTCCTTCTTCCTTTCTTTCTTCTCCTTTCTTCCTTCTCCCAGTTTCTGCTTAATATATTTTAGCAGAATGTAATTTTCCTGGGTTTTAAAATGTCCTCACATAGCAGCTGCCCCTGCCCCGCAGGGCAGCCCCTTTGCCTTGCTGAGGAAGGGTGCCTTGAATCCCAGTCAGCCTCATCCATCCAATTTCTTTATGGGGTCTTTGTGAATTATTAAAAGTCTGCTCTGACACCTGGACAGAAGATAATTCAATCTCAGCCCTTTCTGTTGCTGTTAAATAACCTATCTTCCTGTCCTGGAAAATGTAGTGGCTGTGTGCCACTATATAATAATAGTGAGGAGAGAAATCTGGATGCATGAAGTAAGTTATGTACATTATATAGGGAGAGAAGGGTTTGTCTGCCTATTCTGGCTGCACACCTTGGCCTGGGAGAGTGATAGGCAATGCAGGGCCCATCTCCCCTCTGCCACAGGGCTTTCCCTCCAGTATAGTACAATTTCTTTGGGAATCATGTTGAAGGAACTGGATGCATCCTTGACTAGGTTTGGGGCAGATGTTTACTTGCTTTGTAATTCTTTCTGCCCCCAAGTCATGCCTGGACATCCACAGGAGATCAAGAACAGGAACTTGAGATGTGCTTCTCTTATCTGTGCTACTCCCCTTCTGACAGCTGACATGCTAAGCTGCACTACTATCCACAGCACAGAGCAGGGAGGAACAAAGAGCTTTTGGGCATGGGAAGCCAAGTTTTGCATAAGCATGACAATTGGGTCTGTGCTCCAGTTGCCTGAGCTGCTATTTCTCGTTGAGCTCAATAGGTGTCTTTACTTCACCTAATGCACAGGGAGTATTAGCAGGGCTGCATTCATTTAGCTGCCTAAGATAGACATGAAGACCAGAAAATCCCAAGTTTGGATTTGTCATTTTCCTAGGGTGACGTTATGATGCTTGTATCCCCAGCTGTCTGGTCTGTTTATGACAAGAAGGAGCACAGAGTTTCGTTATCGCTGCCCTCTCCCCCACAGTCTGCTGGAACACAGAATTCCACTGTTGTTGTCTGGGCATGGACAGGGCAGAACACCACGCTCCTTTTGCTTTTTAGTTAGTTCAGCTAGCTGAGGCAGTCTGAGTTTTCCCTGGACTGTTTTTCTTTCCTTTTTTCTTGGAACCACTTGAGCCTGCTCCAGACTGGGAGCTGGGGAGCACCGAGAGCTTGCACTTTGTGACCTACGGGGGCCTACTCTGGGCAGCAGCCTTTGCCGGTGCCAGAGGGATTGATAACAGAGCGAGCACCCACAGGAGAGACTTTCTGAATTTGTTGTCTCTTCAGAGCGGCGAATGAGTTTTGTCATCTGGTATTGTTCATTTCTTGTGCTGAGGAGTGCCTTGCCTGTTAAATAAACAGGTGCTTTCCACTTGTCTCAGAGGAAATTTTTCTGAACCAGCTGGGGGGAGGGGCTGTGTGGGTTTGCCTTCTGGGGGCCCCTTTTGGCGGTTTTCTCTCAGATTTGCCCTAAACCAGGACAGTTACAGAACAAAATTCTGAAATCAATGTCACTTCAATGGAAAAAGGTTTTATTAACAGGATTTTATTGGAGTTCAGCCCATGCTACATGAAAGCTTCAGTTGGTGGAACAGACTGTGGTTTTGATGAGCACTGACTAGTGTGCCCAGTACCATGAGTTTGGAATTAGTCTATGGACAAAACTGGGCATCAGCCAAGTTTAGTTCTCACAAGCTGGGAATCATGCAGAGACAGAATGAGAAGGGGCCCAAAACTCACATTGTGCATCTTCCCCAATGTTTTCCTGGCCTCTACTTATTTAAAACAGTCCTAAAAAAATCTCTCAGAGGTTTTTACAGCTTCTTCAGACCATCTCTCTCTCCTAACAACTATTCCTATGACTAGAATGTTTTTCCTAATATATAACCTAATTCTCTCAAGCCTCAATTAAGTCTATTATTCTTGTCCTACTTATACAGATAAATTCCATCTTCTTTGAAAACATGTTTCTTACAGAAAACTTAATTTCTGTGTTCTCTTTGGTCTTCTGTTGTTCACACTGAATGCTACATAATCTGTGAGGACGGGACTGATTCTTCCAATTCTATCTGCTTGATTCTCTCAGCTTGGCTGCTGTCCAGCTGCACCACATTTCCCTCAAAGAGGAAAAAATTTGCTCAACATTTGACACACTTCTCTAGCTGAGGCCTTACTAGTGCTGAGTGCAGCTGAATGATTGCTTCATGCATTTTATAAGTTACAGTTCTGTGTAAACACTGTGTTGACATTTAACATTTTCACAACAGCCAGGTTCTGTTGACTCACGCTCAGGTTGTGATTAACTACCTGCAGGGCTCCTGTGAGACCTTGGATCCCCACCCTTCACCCAGCACTCTGCAGGTCAAGCCCCTGTTCGTAAGTCACCGTTCAAGGCTGACATATTGCTCACTTCTGCTCCTCTTTTCTCATTTTTAGAAATATTGGCAGGGTGAAGCCAGTTCTTGTTTTTCTTTCCTGGAGTTCTCAGTACACAACCATTTTCTCTCTGCTGAAGGCACATGGGTTCCATCTTCACGAACACCTCACCAATAAGAGCTTTCCTGGATCTATTTTAATTCACATCCAGTTAGCTCAAGGGAAAACAGCTTATGATCTGCATAAGATGTGCTCATCCTCCCATCTGGTCTCATTTACACAGTGAACATCCTGCCGTGGTCATAGCAGCTCTTTTGTCTCTTGAGGTCCTGAAAACACCCTGAGGTCTTAGACCAGGGAGCTGTGGAGTTCTCCAGGGTGTCCAGGTTGCTGGGCAAGCTGGGGGTACCCCCCAGCCCAGGGTGTCACCTTGTGGGTGGATCAAGAGGCAGGCAGTCCTCTCATGAGAATTCAAGCCCTATGTAGAAAAAAAATAGCGTAAGAAAAAAATCCTCTCTTTCCCCCCAGATATTCAAGCATGCAAAACCCCCAAACTCAACCACACAAATTATCCCCCCCCCCAAACAGTCTTCCATGAAGTTTTATCCAACATAAGCAAAAAATGGTAAAACTCTCTTTCCTTTAAAAATTGTATTTGGCACAGTCCTATCAAAAGGCTATCAAGCAAAATTAATACATTTATGTTTTTTGGTGTATTGTTCTGCACTTCTTAAAATAAAAATGTCCTAATAAGTCATAAATTTACATTTCTTCAGTTACCCTGTCTGGCTCCTTTAATAAAATGACTGCAATACAATACACACAGCAGTGTGACTCTGTAAAACCTCAGAGCTCCAAATATTAATCAAGAAGCTTTCATAGAAATTAATAAATGGAAGCAAAAAAATTTAAGGGATGAAAATTTACGAACTGCTAAAAGATCAGCAAAGATGGATTTCCTAGGCACAATGCATTTAAAATAAATCCAATACTTTTCAATGGCATTATGAAACTGAAATCACATAACTGACTGGAGGCTTGGGGTGTGCTTCAGTTCAGGGCTGATTTTAGAGCACTCTTGTCTTGTTTGCTGGAGTGGTAATTCTGAGTGGTCGTGCCAACCCCTCTGGAAAGCTTGAGATCATAAAAGGAAGGGGAAGCCAAGAAAGTACAAACACCTGATAGATATATCTGTGGGATAAACCTGAGCATGCAGCTGCAACTGAGACAATTCAGGAGAAGAAAAATGGAAATATTGTATAAGCAAGGATGGAAGATAAAATGGAATATGTCTCATTTTTCAGTACCAATAACTGTGTTTTCATCAATCTTACTGTAGGATAATTGACAGAATTACTTCTGCAGCTTTTGGTCTGCCTTTGCTTCTTGCTGTCATGTACAATTGCTGACAGGATGCTAATAAACACTTTTCTTGAATGGTTGCAGCACATCTATTATTCCACTATCCTGGCTCATGAGTGGGGCCACTAAATGCTACCACAATACAAATAAATCATTAAACAATCATGAAAAAATAAAAGAGCAGCTTGTAGTGATCCTCTATTTATGGCAATAGCGATATTATTAATTTACTTTGTACATAAAATCAGAATTCAGTCATATTTTCCCCTTTGGTTTGGATTAGCCCACATGATGGCAATCTCTGTCATTAACACACAGTGTTAATTCCTTCAAACACTGCCAGTTTAAGGTGTTTCATCTGCACAATACCAAAATAAGAAAATCAGCTTGGATTTCAGTGAGTACATGAAACAGCCAGGAATTTTCCTGACAAAGTACAAATAGCCTGTAACACCACAGAGTGAGCCCCTCATACAGGCTTTAGCACAATGCTCTGGCACAGCCTGCAGAGCAGAGAAAACCCTCACTGAAACCCACATTTCAGCTGCAGAAGCTGTGCCCCTGCTGCACCCATTCTGTGTGCTCTGTTTAACCAAAACCACTCTCTCAATTTCCAGCGGATATTGGGTGTAAAGCTGAAAATGCCACAGGACAGGTGTTCTGCTACCTCCTACCTTCAGGTACGAGCTGGTGAAAGAAGTGAGGAAGGAAAAAAAAAAGCCAACTACACAATAGTCAGATAAGTCAAAAGAACTGAAACTCAGCTTTATTATTTTTTTTTAAAGTATTCTACCATAATGGCTCAGAATACTACCACAATGTAAAGGGACAAGGCAGTGCTCTGGGCTATGACTGTAGATTACTCTCATATATATATACATATATATATATTTATTTATTTATTTAAGAGCTTAAGAAAGGTTGAAGCAGAGCAGTTCGACATTTCTTAAGCATGTATTTCATAATTTTAACATCTTTTAGATCTCTCATATTACAGCAGGATTTATCAAATGCAATGTAGTCACAGAAGTCTTGCATAAATACAAATATTGATACTTTACTTTGAATATTGTCTATGATATAAATTCTGCCTTACCTTTAAAAAAAATCTCCAGATCGTTATGTGACCTGGGAGTCTTTCCTTTTCTCTCTCTTTAAGAGTTTTTAAATATACATATATATATATTTTTATATATTTGCTATTGTACATCAAAGTATATATGAATCCCATAATTTCTGTTATATTTTCTGCAGACATGGTCTGAAACAAAATCACCAACAACTAAATCAAAAACTTCCTGGTTATCATAGGAAAGCCAAAGAGGATCTTTCCTCTTTTTTTGTGTGTGTTTAAGTATTGATATTTTTTAAACTTGAAAGGATTCTTCATAAACTAGAGGTCCATAGATCATTTAAAGTAGTCTTTATAAGCAAATTTACATATTTTGACATGCTTTTGTGAGGCAGTTAGTATCAAAATCCACTAGCATTTCTTACAGAGCCATATGACTTTCTGCGATGCAGATATACATTTCACTTCTAAAAAGCCACAGTTATTTTTCTAAATCTGCTCTCATCAAATCCCCAGGATTCATTCATAAAACTGCTGCTGTTGGAATGCTGACGCTGTTATCCCCACATACACCCAACCCGGTGACATCATCGCGTGGAAGATTGGTAAGTAGGAGAACACCCTCCCCAAATCCACAGAGTCTTTTCTATCTCTGAATCCTCATGATTCATGTCACCCAACAGTACAATGTGATGAGGACACGACTCAGTGCAGGCTAAGGGTCTTCTTCCATCAAAGGAATCTCTAGGAGAAACAAAGAAATAGCATTGACTGCTGATTGCAATTTCCCTTTTTGCTTTTGCAAAGTATAATTGTTACCAATTCTACAAAACCAGAAATGGACATTGCAAATATCTGAACAAGACATGGGATATTGCCAATTCTAAACCCACTCGGACTCTAACACCTCTATGAAAATTAGATAACTAAAACTACACAGATTTTCTCCAATAAGTTAGGACCACAAAAACCTAAATGCAAACATCCTTGCTACTACATTAATCACTGAAGCAGCATTCAGAGGTGGAAGGGACTTCAACTGGCAGCCCTGTAATTTCTTCCTCTCCTCCTGGGTCTCCTATTCCCCTTTAGTACCACTAAAACTATCCAAACTCCTCTGAAGCAGAAGACTTCCTCCACCCAGACCTTCACCCACACTGAATTTAGGACACTGAGCTTCAGCTCAATGACAATGGAGAGTAGGATATGAGCCTCTCCCTCAAAATGTCTCCAAGGAAAGCCATCCAGTTTCTTTAACATGCTGAGCAGCACCAACCAGAACTCCATGAAATCATGTCAGTACATGCTCATGTTTGATTTAAAGGCGGGCAGTAATACATGGCAAGCTCCCTCCTGGCACATGGACCTGTGGCACGTTCTCCTTATGCTCTGATTTCCATTCCATGGCTTAAGGGTCACGTGCCTCAGATGGAAGGAACATTTTGCTGGATGCATAGACACGATGAGTTTGCTAATAAAGGCAGCTAATTTTGGCTGAGTATGAAAATATGATTTATTTCCTTTTTGAGGAGAAAATCCTGTTGTTTGCTGTGAAAGCCATGGTATGTGAGGGAGCTGTGAACGTACGAGTTGAAGAGCAGATGAACAAATCAGCACAGGTTGGCTTTGCTGCTGTACACAGGTGTTTGCTGACATCCCTGTTGATGAGACTGGGGTCTGGACAGGAGCCTTCTGGCCTGGTATTCAAATTACATGCACCACAGCTAGCAAGGACATATCACAGACATGAAATTCTATAAC
>NW_005054602.1:134343-168569 GCF_000277835.1 Geospiza fortis | reverse complement strand
AGTAGGAGTGAGTCAGCTGGGTGAATTCCTAGAATTGTAGAATTCCTACAAAAAAATGATGTCCCCTGTCCATGGACTCACCTATTACATCTATGCAAGACTCACCATCTGTGATATCGATCCGGGGACTTGTGGATACAGCGTCCCCGTCAGTGCTGTGGGATATGTCAGTTCGATCTGAGCTGGGAAGTGCTGCCGTTTGGCATGTCAGGGATGGGTACAAACTATGGAGCAGTTCAGAGGAACCCGACCTACTGTCACAGGTCTCAAATTCACTGGGCTGCGTGTCTGGAATCCTGGGACCAGGATAAGCAGGGGGATTCTGATTTTCTGTCTGCAAAATATGCCCCTGGTCTGCAGCAGCTGAGTATCCGGGTGCCAGGGCATTCAAGCCACTGCTGACAGCTTCATCGTAGGAAGGCAGCATGACAGGAACACCATCCACCACCACAAAGTCGGGGTCGCCCATGGAGCCCTCCTGGTTGCCTCTATGTCAAACACAGAAAGGTTATCACAGAGAGCAGGAGTATGTCAGCAGCACCTCGGAGCAATTGCTGAATTCCAGTAAGCACAGTACTTTCTAGTCATGCCAAATGAAGCTACAGGGTCATTAACATTCACATAGTTTGCCAAACTATGCTTGGGTTGACAGGTGGAATCTGTTACAATCGGAAAAAATGAAACCGGTAATGGGAAGAACAGTTCCAAGAAGGGAAGGTAAACAGGTATGTGGAAGAGATAAGGAGCACCATTTGCTGTGCTGTGCACAGTAGGTCATGGATATAAGATCACAGATGTAGTTCACCAGGCAAAAGTGTCTGAACCCCTAGCAAAATGTATGCTAGAGCACAAAAGTGTTTACAGCACAAGTAAATGGGGGCTGAGATCACCACTGCTGGATGACAAGGGTTTGGTGGCAAGACTTGTGGCCTCCTTTGGGTCTTGCTTTCAAAGGATGGAGGCTTTCTTAACCAGTATTAAGCTGATTTCTTTTCAAGCAAAGCAATTCTATTAATTGGGAAGGTCCATTAAACCCTAAAGTTTCTGCTTAGTAGCCTATTAAACACAGTATAGTCCAGGCAGGAGGTCTTAGGTACCTTTAACACATGAAAACATCTGAAAAGGAGAGGACTAAAAACCATTCTAGTAAGCAAGACAAGTCCAGGCTATAGGCTTTCCTCATGGAGAACACTATGTCAATCAATGACAAATGCTCCCATCTCCAGGATATTTTACAGAAATAAAGGAAGATGTTTATGGATCAGGATGAAAATAACACTAATGAAGGTAAAGCAAACCTTTAATATAAATTTGTCCATAGAGAAAAAATAAATTATTTCTTAAAACTTACATTACTAAGTAATGTCTACATAGTTAAAAAATTAATCCCCCCAGCACCTGAAAACGAGTACTTAAAAATATTGTCAGCTATTTTTACAGGCAGAGGCAGCAGCTCTCAATAGGAGAGCGGTAATTATTCCCAGAGTGAATCTCGCAAACTTTGCTTTTTATCTTAGCTGCGTGAAGGACTACTGCAGGTTTTTGGGGGTGCCCTTCCACACTAGTGGTTCAGGGACTTCTTCTTGGAGCAGAACAAAGTATCTGCAAGGCTCATGAGCTCCTCCATTTCTCCAGAAAGAAGTGCTGAGTGTGAAAACGAAATCAAGGCCCTCAACCTTCAAAATAAGAAAGCAACCGGTACAAACCGTGGAAGGAAATGTGTCTTAAATTTGGTCTGGAACATCCTGGCTAAAATAACCAGTAGCAGTACTAATAAAACACTGGTAGCAGTAAACGCCACTATCTTCCATGTAGTCAGGAGGGTCTCCTGTGTATTTGGCCAGGCTTGTTCTGTAACAGAAAGACAATACAAGAGTTGTGCTTGTATATTCCCATTGTTATTTTATATTCAACACTACTCAGAAGTGCACATTTTTTATATCCAACTTGTAAAAACACAAATAAACCCTTTGCCATGTACCAAAAGCAGTCTTAACATAAAGCTGTCACAGAGACTGGATCTTGCTTTTTCCCCTTGACTGGTCTTTTATACATGTAATCGTGACCTTAGCTTGCATATATATAAAACATCCAAATGTTAAAAAATACATTTGAAGAGGTAATGATCAAAATGGTTTAGAACCATTCAGAATCTTGAGAATGCATTATATTTACCCTTTTTGAAAATCTTGCAAAGGAGTTCGAAAATAGCAGCATCTTAAAATCAGTGCTCATCACTTAACCATGAAAGAGACAAAGTTCACCAGGCATTGTCAACCTACAAATTTGCTCTGAAATAAGGGGCTGTAAGAAGACAGGGCTGTTAGGATAGGATAGTCCTTTACCTGTTTTGACACAGTACACTTGGTAGGAGGGGAACCACTCTCCGTACTGGCAAGTGATGTACTTGTAGTCATTGGCGAGGGTGTAACCAGGGTCGCAGTAGAACTCCACCACCGTCCCGTGGTTGTAGCGCTCGCAAGGCCGTGGGTGGCAGATGTAGTCTCCGTGACTCACCATTGGAGGTAGTGGACAAACTTGGGCAAACAAAGGGAAAAGGAGAAAGACATTAATGCCAGCAGTCCACCACTGGGCAGCTTCAGAGTGTCAAAATTCAGCAGGCACACTTTGGGTTCCCTCTCGGCTCCCTGTGGTTCTGGGTATGTCTCAGTGGCACCAGGCCACTGCCCTGGCAGTCCAGGTGGCCATCCACACCAGTGGAGGGATGCACAGGCCAGAGGGTCACTGAAGTGGGATCTGGAAAGCTTCCTACCCGCTGTGGGAAGAGGAGGGTGAGAGGAAGACAAAGGGGACACATTCCCATCAGGTGGCTGCATGGGGATGGAGCAGGGCAGTCAAAATAAGGAGAATCATGCTATTCACGAAGCATTTATAATTCAGCTGTAACATGCTATTTTTTGTTTCATTAACATAATTAAATGGTTATATGCATTAATTAAATTCCTTTTAAAAATAAGTTTGCCATCAGCAGTGCTGTAAGAGATGCAAAGCACCTAGTGTTGCGTAAGCATGTGCAGTCTGTATCACTGTAATTTTATTAAGTTGAGCTAAAGTCTGCCGGTGGTATCTGTGTTTTGTTATTTCTGAACAGCCCAACTGATCTCAGTGGGACCACTGGTGGAGTGAGGTCTTAAATATAGCAGAGGCTGAGCCTGTGTTAATTAAGTAGACTGGTTTACTTAGGGTTAGGTAAATAAGAGAGAATTGCAATATAAACATGTGGGACTTTTCCTGTAGGCCCTGGAATCACAGCTCAGACAGATGAACTTCATGGAGAACTGAGGAAGCACTCTGGAAAACAGCAGTGGGGAAAGCAGTTCACAAGCAGTATTTTTACAAGAGAGAAAACTTTTCCACGGCTTAAGTGTTGGTTGATTACTGCTTTCTTAAGCGCTTCTAGCACCGGGCAAAAAAATCCTACAATGTGCAATGATGTTTCAAATGACTGCATACTGACCCAAAAGGGCTTCAGTTACTGGATGACTACTTTTATTTCCCTTCAGAGGCAGTTCCTGGCTGTCTCAGTGCCCCATCTACACACCCTTCCCTTTACTTCATGCCTCTCCCATGCAGGCAAGACCTGCTGCATTGATTTAAATAATGAAAATGACATCTCTTGAAAGAAGAACCTTCTCAGAAATTACAATTCAGCTGCTTCTCCCTGTGAATCTTGTTACATGAATAATGCATTTCATAAAAAAATACACCAGATATTAAATGAATCTTCAAGAGAGGCTGATTACAATGTGCAGCAATGTCTATTCCCCATCCTCTAGAGACATGGTTTTGTTTGCATTTTCACTGGCAAGGCTTAATGATAACTTGAAATCAGACTAAGTAATTCACATAAAAATTCACATCCTCAATGCTCTGCACACTTTCCAAAGTCTCTGGGCCCACAAGAAAGAGGAATACTTTACTGGGAAGTCAACTCAAGATTGAAAACAATTTTCTTAAGATTAGGGTGAGGTTGTCAGACTGAAATAGCAGGAAAGCACCTATTAATAATTCTTGTATATAAAAAGAAAATGATCGGTGAAAGCCATGATCCTGGCCTACCATAAAGAAACCTGGTATATGTTTATTGCCAATGCTTAGAGCATGAGAACAAAGGAAGAGAACAATTTAAACTCCTCTGCAACTGAATTTTGCCAAGCTCTGGCAGTGTGCAAGAGACGTGTAGATGCCCACAACCTTTCTAGCAATGAGCAAGTAGGGAACACCTTATCACAAAGAGCAACACTCAGAAAAACTAATTTTCCCCTCCAGCAATGTAGCTGCTGCATTATCCCTAACCTCTTCATGTCATTGAGAGCCAAAGCAGCCTGCTGAATAGAAAAATCCCTCAAAGCTGGCATCCCAGCAATGTGGGTCAGCTCAGGATTGACACACTTCCAGGCAGATTTAAAGCTATGCACTGTGGAAACAATCCAGATATGGAGCTGTCAGTCTGTACAAACAGAGGTCTATTTTATAACACCCAAAAACGAGTAGGACATGTCCCCAGTACTAAAAAGGGTGCCACTCCTTCCAGGGACACATTCATCTTTCAAGGGAAATGCTTGTGTATTGGTGCTGCCTGGAAACTCCTACAAACAATTTTTTATTGTCCTGCCAAGTATTAGTCATGAATTAGTTGAGGTTTACAGAGTCATACCTGTCAACAGCTCCTGCATGAAACACTGGGAACCAACAGATGCAATGCAACAGGTTTGAAACCGAGGGCTTTTAGCTCAGCTGAAAAAATGCTTCATTCTTATGTCAGCTGGATGGCAGGAGTCAGGGATTCTGACTCACCTGGAGTGTCACTCACCACCTCGGATGAACTTTACATTCAACCAGTTTCAGGATCCCTTTAACACTTCCATGGGCAAACTGGCCCCCATGTAGCACTCAGGTTCAAAGCCTCTTTTCACAAATCAAGTGAAAGGTATGTTGTGGTAATCACATACCCTCTGAACAGAGAGAGACATAGCTCTCCCAGGATTTTCCTGGGAAGCTGTGAGAAAGCTCACAGAAAGAATTAAAACAATTATTATCTCAATCCCGCACCTGGCAGGCAATCTCTGTTTGTCAAAGATGTTCACAAGAAGGAGTTGTCCCTTCTTGACCAGTAGGTGAGAGAAGATTCCTAAAGGCCAATCAGGTCTTAAGTCCACCATTGTTTCTATAAGAACTGTGAATTTCTAATAATAAAGTGCTTTTCATACTGTCTGATGATAGAGTCTCTGTATCACTTTTGTATGGTCCCGATACCCCTTTGGTGATAGTACATCACAAACAGCCCTCAATGAACTCACTTTGAGCTCTGGGTAGTTGTACACTCAGTCCTTTTCTCCACTCACTTCATTCCTATGGTCATCCTGATCCAAGATCCTTTAAAGTCAGTGGAAAGACAGCCAGCAAGTAGCCTTGGTTTTGATCATAGAAAAGAAATATTAGGAAAGGCTAGAGGGCTGCTGAACTCTCTTGGCTCTCTTGGACAGAAAATTTTTAGTGCAGAGCCGGTTACGTTACAGGGTCTGAACACTTATTTATGCCAGATGCCAGTGAATGATAGTGGTTACATGGATTAAAGGAATGTGTCACATAAAATATGGAGGGAAACTCTGGTGACAAACCTAACGCCACTGAAGTTTTTTAGGAAAGTTAAAATTCTAGCATTCCCAGTGATGAACCCTAATTGTGTTTGGAAATTACAGGCCATGGACTTCAGACAACTGCACCAAACTCACAGAATTAAAATAGCCATAAAACTGATTACAATAAAAGCATCTCTGACAAGTACATTTTCACTGCCAAAGCCAATAGCAGTATGCACAATAATCATAGAAACAAGGGAATTCTACCTCAGAAAGTTCTCACAAATCAAAAAAAGCCCTAAGTGCTGCTCTTAAATATGATACTTACTCTTTACTACCAGTAACTTTCAGCATCTTCACTTTATAAGGCTTTGGAGACTTTAATGCTCTAATTACAGCATCCAGCATGGATAATCTAGTACCATTATCTGGCGACCAGCATTCAAAGACCACATGCCTGTGTCCTTAACTTTGGAGCTTGGCAGAGGGACAGGCATAATTTAAACAGTGTCTGCTGGTGGTCATGCAGCAGGTGATCCCGAGTCTCTGGATCTGTCTTTGTACAGCAGTTGACCACACACTGTAAGGGGATTTACAGGAACTTTATAGTTCAGCATTCACAACTGAAAAGTTGAATCATTCATCAAAAAGAAAGAACAATTGTATTTATATGGTAAACAAATCTCTTGCTGGATGCTCAAGAGTCCTGTTACTCAAGGAAGTTGAAGGGAAGAATTCCTGATTTGATTTGGTGGAGTTGCCTGCCTGTTCCTAAGAGCAGCTGGAGCTGAGGGCTCTCCTCTAAGATCAGCTTTCTGCTCTGGCTGATTTTAATGAAGGACTAGCACTACCAAGAAAAGCTTGGAACCTGGGGAGATGAGTCTTGTGTTACCAGCATGTGGCACTGTGGCCTGGAGCAAAGGCGAAGGCTGGTCTGCCCCACAGAGTGTCCTCTCCATCACAGCCTCCACAGAGCCACATCCCTTGGAGCAGGGCCAGGGGAGGGTGGCACAGGCTCCATTCTTCATTAATTGAAGAATTAATGAGGTTCACCCAGTGATTTTTTCCTAGCCATTATGGTCAAGAAGCTTTTTAAACTCTGCCCGGAGGATGCTGCAGTAATTCTGCAATGTTGACGCTGGAACTGGAGGATGGAGGGAAGACTTTTTGGCATTAGCATATTCTCAGTTAACATCAATGGCACAGAACAAAGACATTGCATGACTTTTTAAAAGCCACTGGTAGAGAGATAACAGTGGAGTCACAGATATTTACACTGCTCGAAACCCGTTTTTTAATCAATGTTCAAAGGCTAGTGGTTTTAGTCTGTGGTCCAAGTAGACAGGTGGTAATCACTCAGGTTTTGCCCACTATTTTTTATATGAGCCAAAAATTAAAAACAAAAATGTCCTGAAGTACAGGACACTTACTTATTAAAAAAAGAAGGGGTAGGAACAAGCAAGCTTATTTTCCACCTGTGATAATTTGTCTCAAGCCTTTTATGTAGGACATTAATTTCTTAGGTAGCTGGGTTAGCAGAAAGCCCCAGTGTAAGGCCAGCCATTTCTGTTTGACACAGAGATGGAGAGGATTAGAGACATTGGCACCTCGTAAAGAATAACACTTCTTTCAAACACATTGTAAATGCCTGCTCATTATGCAAAGAATGCGAACAGATTAAGATGAAACTTCCAGATGAGAAAGACACAGATAAAAACCTGCCAGTTCCACTGTGTAGGAAAATGCTGGTATATCTCACTCAGAGAATCATCTGGGAGGGGGAGACACTCTCTGCTTTGCTCACAAACTGGAAGAGAACAAGAATTTCTCCTGACCCTCACTTGACATTTTTGTACACATCAGGACACTAATTATCACCAGGAATGTGGACACCTGTCACCTGGCTACAGCACCCCAACCAATGTTTAATTCAAGCTGTCACTTACTCCATGAGAGCACAGCTGTGTATGTCCCAGCAGGTCTAACCCTTTCCATCGAGGGTGGCCAGGTCCCCACCTGAAGCTTTACTGGCTGCTCCTGGGACCTAAGGAGGGATCCTTTTCCATATATTGCCTTCATACAAACACATGCTTAGGAATGTGAGATCTGAAAATTGTATTTTTTACAGGAACATAGATGATGAAGATTATATTTGTTCCTTTTCCTGCTTCTTTATGAACACTGTGCTAATAAACTTGGTTTCTTGGTTCCCTCAGTGTCATCACCCTTCATACCTTCAGAATAAAACAAATCATCAACTAAGAAGTTTTTCTTTCATATTCAGAAGGATTCCTGTCCAGTTCATCTGACAAACCTGTCCATTTCCACAGGTATTACTAGCAAATGAATCACACCTGCACTGCAAAGTACAGAGCCTGAGGAAATTAATTCTGCACTTTGAATACTAAAAAAGGGATTTTTCTATTCTATACTTAGATTTCAATTTACAGAAATGTACAAAACCCAATGTATTTTAATTCTAAAATAGCAAACCAAAAATTTCCATTAAAATATGCAGTATTCTAATTAAGATGGTAGAAAAAACTACTGGACTTAACCACTCATATCCAATCAAAAGCTTGAAGAAGAAATTTAGAGGTTTGTAAAAGGAAGGAAATAGCAAATCCAGTTGCTTTAAAATAAGCCCTGACAAAACATCTCCTTCTAGGAACAGCTGCTTAATAATACTTTTTTAAAATTACACTATTCAGGAATGTAAGCAGAACAGGAAGCATTACTGGTGTACGTTTTCATTGATTGTGAACATCAGCTTAACAATATCCTAATGAAGCATTCCTACAACAAATTCTGCTGGCTTTGTGAAGGGAGACTTCGAGCTGTACTGGAACAAACTTGGAGGCCATTGAATTTGTGTTCTGAAAGTGATGCCATGCTTTCAAGAACATTTCCTATTACTTGTTCCCACAGCAAAAAAACCCAGCACCAAGAGTAATAACAGAATAGAAAGTTCGGTAGAAACAACTGAGCACTCTTATATAAAGTAAAAACTATTTAAGCCTGACTGAAGATGTAAAGTAATGAAGATGCAAGATGCTAACTTTGAACACTCAAGTTGCCAGAGAATTTATTTATTGAAAGTCTAGAGCAAGAATTATTAATAATATTGTATTCTCAGCCAATAGTATACAAATTCTTCTCAGTCTTAACCTTTCTTGATTACTTAACCTTCACAATGCAACTTAGATGTTGTCTACTGAAAAGACACCTAACAGGTAAGCAATTTCTTCTCAACCACTCAGCAAGTCAATGTTCAAGCAGCCAGGAACATACCCCAGGTCTCCTGGCTCCAGACTGCTGGCTGTACCCCTAGAAAGTCACCCTGGAGTAATTCTGAAGCAGCTTTGACAGTGAGGTAAGCCTTTCAATGTGCACACAGTGAGAAGAACTTCTCACCTTCTACAGAGTGTGAAATGAATTGAATAATCAAGTTTTTTAAAGAAAAGCTGCTTCTCTGGTCTAGCTTTGACAAACACCATCTTAATGAGAATTTAATGAAACAATATAAAACTAATTTCAAACATATTTTAATAATAATTTAATGTTAGGTGATTCCAAAATGGAAACAGATGGCATTTTACAAACACTTATCATACACACTTCCTTCCTGGAACTGCAAATTACACTGCAGGTTTTGCAATACCAGTCAGTTGAGCTCCTACAGGAGCATTATGTCAAATTCACACTCAATCTCAACAACTCTGCCCTTCCCAGCACTGTGCCCCATGAAACATTGATATCAATGCTGAAGTCTTTAGTTTCAAATGCATTTCACAACAAATACATGATGAAGCACACCCTAAGTGATATTTTCCTATAAATTATAAGGTAAACAGAGAAAGTTTCATTTAAACAACAAAAAATTGATGACAAGTTTGCAGCTAGAGCAATAGGACTTCTTTTAGCAAATGGCCCACAATTATATTTAAGGAAATATTTATATTCATTATTAACATGAGTGCTTGGAGCACTGTGGTCTCATTTACAGCAGATAATTTTGTTCCAATGTTGTTTCTTCCTTCCCTCATGACTGGATGGCTTTATGATCAGCAGTGGTCTTTTCAGGAATTTGAGAAGCAGATGCTGAGGACTACACAGACACTTCGCGGAAAGGACTTAACTCAAAAATAAATCAAGGCTTGGGTATTTCACAGGCATCCCAGGATAACCTGAGGACTAGAAGAGGTCAAAGTGCTTAGAAGTATAATGGAGGTAGAGACGAAAGAGAAAGCAGTCAGGAAGCTGGCTAAGAAAACCAGGCAACCAAAGGCTCCTGTCAGGAATGTCTGAAAAAGCCAGTGCTCACTGAAAGCTGGATGTATCAGAAGGTTTTTATGTTACTTTAATCCCTCTTTTTTGAACAGCTTTTTCTTCTCTGTTATGAGCGAAAATCCCTTGACTTTGTGTGGGGTTACCTACACCCGTCATCAGGGACTGATGGAGACAAGGAATGCTGGGATAGACAAGCTGTAATCCAGGGCTTAGCTGAAGGCTGAGGAAATCAAGCTATACCACATAAGGAAGGAAAAATAACAAAGTCTCATTCCCAATGGAGAGCTACAAGGAAAAAAAAAGAGGGGCAAGGAAAACCAGCAGATGATCTTAGCACTGTAATTTCACAAATCATCTTACAAGACCAGGAAGGCATGGAGGAGTGTTGGTTTCTGTTATGTTCAGTTCCCAAGTGCCTGCCTACACTGATTGGTGAAAGTGCCACCCTTTAAATACTGGGTTTTATCTCTGGAAATGAACAAGTGAGTAGACTTCCTGCTGCACAGACTCTGTAGCTACAGCTCCCTCCATTTGTGGAAGATGTTCTGTGAGTGCACCATGTGGCCAAATTTAATGAATATGTCTGTAAAGTGCAGAGATGTTTGATTTCAAGGTAGGCAATGTGTTATTTTCCCTTCCAAGCAGCCTTGTCAGTTAAAGATGAATATCATAAAGTAACCCTCAGGAAGAATTTTTGTCTGCTTTCCCCCACCTAATCCACAGTATATTTAAAGCACTATGGATAAAACACTACATGCATCTGGCAGCTAATATGGAACTTCAGGGCAGAAATTAGGGCTCCATGAACAAATTGGGATGTCTGGCTGATTCTGGAAATGCTAAGAAGTTTCTGAAAGGTACAGAGGTGATAGAGCAGGTGTGAAACAATGATTTACTGTGGAAGTCCTGTGCAACAAGCAATACCAAAGACATGAAAGAAACAGATTACATGTTATTCTGTTGCTTTCTTGAAAAACTATGAACAGTGGAGAAAGCCCAGCCCCAGAAATCAAAGAAGATTTCTTCAATGCAATAAAGGAGCAGTCACTTAGAAATATAATGCTATTTATGTTCTTCAATGTCTTCGACTTAGAGCCTGTTCTCTAAGCCTTCCATCCCTCACAACAAGAGCTGCAAAAAGCCCATTTTGTTATGTATCCATTCTGTCTTGGGTTTGGACTATTTTTCTTCATGTTTCACTTTGCAATATAGCAGCCGGAGTTACAAAACTGGATGACTATTTAGCAGAATAACTTCTGCTAGACTTCTCTGTCTAGCATTTCATATCTCCATGCTCCTTTTGAATTCAATTCTTTTTCACACCTCTTCTCTTCAGCTGGGTAAGTTGAAGACTAACAGATGAAGTTCAGCATTTTCCAGCAGCACAAAAATCCAGATACCCCAGGTTAAAATGTTCATCTTCCACACTCATACATGTATGCATATAATTTCTGCACTCCTGGGTGATGAATGAATCAACTGTCTACAGTGCAGAAACAAGCAGAATTATTGAATGACTTTTTCTAAAGAAAAATATACTCTAACTTCTTCATCACACTTGCTTTCCACAACAAGCATCCTCAGGGTAAGACACTGTCAGCCTATTTAGTCCTTTGGGTATCAGGCTAGAGGTGTCACTGACATAATGGTGTTGCCCTAGTAAAGGTCCTTAGATATATGGTTGTCTGCCGCTATTTGAGCATTTACTGCTGGTTGTAGTTTCTGAGTCACACATTTTGCTGTAGGCAGTGAAATACCACTGTAGTCAGAGCTATCAATGTGTCTGTCCTATGTTAACATTAACTCAGTTAACTTGGATGACCTCTTTGGCAGTTGAGCGCTATTTAATTTATTCTCCCTCCTGTCTGCCAGATGAGTGGTTGCAAACCTAAAACAGAATCCTGGTATCTACTTCGCTTAATTGCTCAATATCACAGTGTTTCATAACTTGCTTGTATTGCTGCCCTCTGCTCCCTCTGCAGGACTTCTGTCTGTTGGAGATGTGCTGCATCAACATTATCATCCCCGAGGATACACGTCAGTCTGTCATGTTGGAATTTATCTAAAGCCTTCTCAAAGTCAGCAGAGAAACACAGAGAGAAATCCATTTGTACCAATGTGTAACGTCTGAGGCTTAGGATTGCTTACTTCCTCCTGTCTCCTGAACATAACTGATAACAGGCTGACTGCTATCCCTTTTTTCTCAGACTGTTGCCCTATGTTCCATCAAGAATTTAAAAGATTTTAAGTGCCTAGTTTATCAGATAGATAGCTCAGTGTCAATCACAGTTCATAGCATTAGGAATTGTTATGGAAGAATGTAGATCTGTGAAGCTTTCCTTCAAAGTGTCCTGCCCATAGCTGGTAACAAAGTTTCAACTATTTTGTTTTGAACTATTACAAGGCTTCACATTACAATGGCACTTCATCTCTAATACCACCCTCTTCTCTTATACCCTTTACTTTCTAGGTTCTAAGTCAGAATTATCAGCCCTTCTCTATGAGTGTCTATCCCCAGGCTTATAAGAAGAAAAATTTTAAAGCTCTGTTTGTATTCCTACCTGTCTTTCCAGAGTATTTTTTTCCTCTGCAGCATATTTTGTTGGTTTGGATTTTCATCTGGCTAACCCTTTTTTATTCTCCAGAAATCTCCTGGTGCCCAAGTAAGGGGGGGGTTGGGTTCCCTTGCACTTCTGGCTTTGTCATAAAATTTCTTAATTACTTCCTTCTCCTACCTTTCTTCCACAGTTTCCATAATTTTCAGAATCCTATCAGTACCTTTATGGTTGCTTAGCTTTGTATCTTTTCATTTACCCTCACAATGAGGTGGTTCTATATTCCAAAATTCAGAAATAACTTCAGGTTTTTTCTGTGTTTTTACTCTCTTCTGTTTAATGAATCTCCCCTTTGAAGTCTATTACTCATGTTTGTTTCATTTTAATTTCAAATCTACCTACAAAAAATTGAAATTTTCTGTTTTACATTCTTTCAAATTTAACCTCCGCTAGAGAATCTGGTGGTCCCACAAAGAGAATGAAGTTTTGATATTGCAGTATATTTGATTTCTTGCAAGACCAGCTTTTCTGTTCAGCTGGGATGATGCTGAAACAAGACATTCTAGAAAACAGCAACATGTCTATTGTTTGCAAATTGAATCAACCTGTTTTCCCTTTTATTCTTAAATACAAAGCTGGGAATTGCCAATGACACTATCCATACAACTGCTTAACTTCCTGGCACTGCAATCAAATTCTCCCAGCCCTTCCTCTCTTTATCTGCTTGCCACTCCCCACCTAGTTCTTTAGAAGAACTATTCTGGAAGAACTATTCTGGAACAGCAAAAATTAATGTTTCACCCAAGCTGGTGGGAGCCCTGTGCTCACCAATATTGAGGGTAAAGCTAAGAATCATTAGAAAGCCTGATGTGCAATAGGAGCTGCATGGTCTCTGGTGTGATTTTCTGTTCAAATAAAGCTAGAAACCCTTCTTTCAGAATTCATTTGCCGTAACAAAGAGGAAAAAAATCACCAGATTGATGCATAATATTTTTGTGACTACACACAAATTTAGGAAATCCCTTCTGTGGAGGCTTCAGCAAGAACATACATCTAAATGAAGAAGCTGTAAGCAGCATTGTTTATAGGAAAATAAAAGTTCTCAGATGGTTTACTGTAGCTTCCTAGCAGTCATCTGTTTTTAATCATAACCATATTAAAATACTGAGCAGGAAATGTCATTACAATACATTTTAAATTGAACATGGAAAGAAATAAATGGAATTAATTCGTTATTTGCAGATTTCCTCTGTGAAAAATACTGCTCGGCAAGATTACACAGCACACATAAAAGGAACGCTGAAAAATTAGCTTGACACTGGAATGCAAGGTGGAGAATAAAAAAATATGCAGGAAAGGAATTTGGTTCACTAATTAAGAGTAGTGGATTGTAACAAGATTCCTGGAGACCGGCACTCCTTCCATAAATGTCTTGAACAAGCACTTTCAAACGAGGGCATCTTGAGTTGATTTACCCTGTCTGGATTCATTTAGGATCACTGCACAGCTGCTGAAGCAGCCCTACAGCAGAGTTCACAAGGGGAGCTGTCAGGAGTGACCTTTCAGTGCTGCTGGAAGCTCTCTTCTCCCCCAAAGCTGAGCAGAACCAGCTCTTGCAAGTGTTGTGCTCCTGATTTGGTCTCCTGTGGTTCACTGAATGAATGCACTGATGGGATGCCCACATGAAACCACCATGGGAAATTCTGGCATTTAAAGAGTGCAGTAAGAAAGTGATTCAAAGGGACGCTGAATTGAAATCAGAACTCAGGAGGCCTCCCCAATGGCCTTGGCACACACCGATCCCCCCATCACAGATCATCGTAGTTGAGAGGGGATTATAATTTTTGACGCATAACTTAAAATACAGAACTGTCAGGGCAGGAGTTCCTGCCTCATGTTTTAAATTATCAAGAAAAAGAGCCTCTCTATGATTTCATCATACAGGCAAGAAACAATGAGCACATGAGTTTTCTTGGGTATTTTGATAGCAGCTGGGATGCTCACCTGTGTTAAGTGACAGTAAGACACAATTTTTCCTGCTTCACATACTTGAGTTTCATGCTCTTATCTTTCTAACTGAAGAACTATAATTTTTCTCAAATCAGTTATATTGTTTGGATTAAGCCTAACAGGGCCCTTCTGATTTTTTAATGTGTTTTCCATGCTATAAACAACAACAAACAAACCTTCCAAAAATGGCTTACATACAGCTGATTGAGGATTAATCTTTCATGGTAAGCTAAATAAACAACAACAAAAAATCATCTTGTTTTGTCATTCCAAAATTGCAAAGGCATTTTTGAATTTTGGAACTTGAATTGTCAGCTAAAAATAAGGATAATTAAATTATTTTTGTGCCGTTTGTCACTTTGTTGATGCTTTTGGCAAATTTTTGCACTTCCAGAATGCTTAGCATTTAGTTCAGTGACATAAGCATCACATATGAATTCCTATAATTGCTTTTAGCTAATTTCTACGTATAGAGAGCTTCCTTACAGGCTTGAAATAGAACAAACATGTGTTTTAAGGGAATGAAATGCAGAGGATGTATTTGGACTCTCAAGACTTCCTAGGATGTTTCATTCACGATGTGAAAATGGAGGAGGGTAGTTTATGCAGTTTTGGCAATGTATGGAACAATCCATCCGGTATAACTGTTTTAAATGTCTGGGTTGCAAAGATAAACACACTACAACGCCCTCCATCCCAGCTCTAGTCACAGAGCCTTTTGGCACGGTAGGATCTAGCTGCTTCACAATGAATGGCTTTTATGCTCCTCATCAATAAACTAGCTCAGTCGTTTTTCAGTTGTCAATCTTTCTTTAAGGTAGGGGAGACAGTGAATACCCGAGTGTGCGGCACCGTGTGGCGCTGAGTAATGACTGCAGCTGGCACAGCCCAAACCAAGGGTTTCTGTGGGGTATTTTTTAGCTGATCATGGAAATCTATCCATATGTGTAGGAGTTCTGACCATCTGCACAGGAAGGCGAGTTATGTAACTTCCTCAGTGTTTTAATCAGAAAGGTGGCAGAGAGTTTTCATTTTAAAGGCAAAGCAATCATTAGGAGCTTTCCCTCTTGCATTGGGACACTGTGAGAGCAAACATTACTTGGGAACACCACAAGTTGAGGGTGCAGTGAAGCACAGCAGGAACACATCAGAACCCACACAGGCCCTGCACAGCCAGTGGGAATATCACTGAGAATGGAACCGTGGCTACAGCCCTGAGTTAAAACCACAGAGAGCATGCAGGTCTTGCAAACCAGAAAGAGAAACAAACAGTAAGGCATTTACCTTCCACATCAAGGCATCTAGGTGGGCTATCTGACCAGATAAGGTTATACATGCACACAAGGATCTCTGCCCCTTCTAGTTTATATCCAGGAAAGCATTGATAATACACCACTGTTCCTATGGGGAAGGAGGCCCCGAACTCAGAAATGTTAATGTAACTATGAGGAAGAACCAACGGCCTCAGGCAACCTGCAAATTAAGAAGAGGGAGGTTTCTTTTATTATCAAGTGCTTATCTCAGTCATCTTCACACATCTCAGTTACCATTTCTAAATTGAGGAGTGTGATTTTTCATCCTCTCCACTATGAATGGCATGTCTGCATGATCTCCCTCAGATAGATCTGCCTCATTATCCTGTTTCAAACCCTTTTGTTGTTCAGCCCACATGTTTTGCCAGTGTGGGCTTCACTCAACAAATCCAGGAAAGGTTTTCCGAAACTGACAGTATTTTGTTTAACAAACATTTACCATTTCAGCAGATGACAATCTCTTTTTGAGGTAGAATATTTAATAAATAAAGATTTTCATTTATATAAATGGTGAGTTTTATTCCTCCTCCTTAAAAACGACAGGTATGTAAACCCTCTCACATATTAAAACCGCTTCTGTGACAAAGTGTATGCAACTATAAAAGATTTGCAGGCAGAATTCATGACTTTGAAATTCTAGTGTGAGAAAGTCTAAAGGGACATGACTTCCTAGGAGCAGTCCCATGATAAACATTGAGCGAGGTCTTAGACTAGGTTATCAAAAATTTAAGGTATCTGTTATCATCATAAATTGTAAATGTAGTCAGAATCAGAGACTATGTTCCAGTTCTACTTCTGGAATTACTCCTGAGGGATTTGTATCATGGCTGGTACTGAGCAGTGACAGTTAAATGGTCACCAACCAAAATCTGGGGCAACAAAGAGCAGTGAATTTAACAGATGGCATGTCATTCCTTGTGACCCTAGAAATGACCCTCTGGGTAATGCTTGATACTGTTTAATTTTTTAATTTGCAATAATGTGGAGAAAAGATAGCTAGTAATCATGGAATGACAAATAATATTTTAGAATTATGTGACTAATGGAAGCTGCATTATGGCTGTCCATAAATGGGTCTCTTGCCACTACTAGGAATTTGTGAAGGATGTTCATAGGACTCATAATTTTAAGCTAGAGGAGGAAACAAAAATCAGTCTGAGAACTTCTTGTAAGGTACTGGCATTTAAAACAAAAAGCCTAAGCAGCATTTCAAGCAGCCATTTCCTTGCAACAGTCTTTTGAGGGAGAGGAACAAACCCAAAGAAAATAAAAGAAAAAGCTTGAAAGCTTTTTGCAGCATGCTGTACCACCAGAGCAACGATTTCAACAGCTGTTGAAGCAGCTGGTTATGTCACTCTCAAATAAAGCTTCAAGCATCCTATCTGCTGGCTACTGCTTCTACCCTGATCAAGAAAGCCCCACACACACCACACTCATTCCTGCAAACTGAGCAGCACATCGAGCAGGACGACATAAGCAGCCCCCAGTGGGACAGAAACAGCACAGACTGCCCAAGCAAGACCAAGCTTACTCTTCTCTGAACTGTATCAGAGAAAATTTGGTCCTGCTGGCTCAGAATTTTAATGCTCATTATGTTCCTGGTCATGCAGGACAGAGATTTATTTGAATTTGTATGACAGCCAAGCATTTGTGAAAATTCCTAGGTCCCCAAGCACTGCTTGAAAAACTCCATTTTGACATTATTTTGCTAAGTAACATCATTCCAGACCAGTAATTAATATTATTATCTCATGGCCAAAATAGAGGTTAGATTCTTATATACTCCACAATCCTTCCCCACTGCTCTGGCAGGGAAAAAAGGCATCTTAGTGTCATAAGACTCCCCTGCCTTCTGTAATGAAAGGATCATAGAAATGTAACTGACAGCCTACCTAGAGCAAGAAGACAAGTGACTTTGATCTTACCAGTGCCTGACATGTCAAAAAGAAAATTCTGGAATTCTGCAGTAACTTTAAGGAATTTGGCAAAATATGGCAAGGTCTTGAATCTGAATTGCCTATTCTCTGCCTACCCGGTAATCACAGCACATGGGTCTTTTGAAATTGATTTCTTAACTTTTATTAGCACTGCTTTTATTTTGAAAAGCAGTTAATATTGACTATTAAGTAGGAGTAATTGATTGTGTTTCACAGTATAAACACAGTAACAGAAGTAACAAGCCAAGGGGTATTTGGAATACTGCTACTAACGCAGTAAATATTACCTGTCAAAAAGTTTGCTCCTGGATCTTTGGCAAATACAGCATCTTCAAATCAATCTTTTAAGCATTCATCTCCCCCTGCTGCAAAATTTTTAATCTACCTAAGTTAGATGTGAGGTGCACCCCCACAGAAAGGGGCTGTACACTTCATACTGCCACACGTAATGCTATCGCTGATAAGACACCCCAAAACTGGTGCCTGCTTTGCTATGGTTTTGCAAAATCTCCCCTGTGTGGATCTAAAATGTTGAGCTAGCCTGGTAATATGTCTAAGTTTCTGCCCCAGTGGAAGGCAGGATCTTGGGCAACAGTCTGATGTGCTACTGCTCCTGAGAAGTGTCCCAGCTCCCCGGCCTGCCTGTTCTGACTCTGCAAATTGGTGTGACAGTATAATTAAGTGCCTACAGAGAAGTGTTAGCTCTATGAGAGGACAGACGGCTTTGAGGAAAGCTGGGACTAACCCAGTCTGCTCCTCAGTTAAAATCTCTTGCTGCTGTTCAGAGGGCCAAGCTTGTTACCAAGACGTGACTTGGTTAAAACAGAGTCAGTGGTACTCAGATAAGCTTATTAGAAATATGAAGGGAAAGGGAGCCCAGAGTTACTGAATTTCCATTCACTAAAGCTGGCTTACCCCCATCCATTTCTCACAGTCTAAGCTGAGCTGGGATCCCATGCTGTTGATATTTCTAGTTCTACGGCTAATGGCTTTCCTGGCCAAAATCATCCCTGTGCACAACCTGAATTTTCAGTCAATACGTAAAAGTTTAATGGATTGTGAATCTAATCAACAGCTCTGCTGAAAACTCTGAGAGGAGAACAGGTTCCAGTTTCTCTCCTCTACCCTTGCCTTCTACACAAGGTAAAGGAAGAAAAAGTGCAGTTAGAAGCTTAAATATTTCCACAAATTAATTGGTGAAAAAATCAAGACACTCATCAGAACTTCTGACTGATTATCTTGATTGTTTTTTACTTTTTGATGCAGTGTATCTGTGTCAGATTTGAGATTTGCAAACAAAAAAGCAGCATTTAAAGTAGTATTATAAGCATGGGAATGTTCAGGAAGCGACATCTTTCCTGCAGAGAGCAAAGGGGAAGAGAAATAAAAAAATCTCAGCAGCAGTACTACTCAAACACTGCACTGTGGAGCTTATCAGATCACTTACATTCTTACAACTGTAGGAAAAAATATTGGCAAACTATGACAAGATGTATGAGCTATAAAACGGGATGTGCTGGAGTACTAAACCTTGACATATGGGTAGATTATCCCATGTTCCATCATCTTGGCATATGGAAACCATGTTGTCTAAGTCAGGGTAACGGATCTGGAATCCTTCATGACAGCTGATTATTAACTTATCGCCAGTCCTGTATGTCTTGTTATGAACCTCTGCATCTTCAACATGTGGAACAAGGCAATCTGTGACTTCATGAGAAAAAGAAATAGTAACTTAATTAAAAAAACACAGCTAGGTGTTTAGTATTCAAGCTCTTAAAAAGAAGTAAGCATTTAATATAAGTGGTCTGCTTAAACTGTTTGGAAAATACATGCATTTCAGTAAAAGTGCCTTTTCCCTAGCCAAACCATCATTTTACCAAGTCTATAGCACCGTAGGAGAAGCTGAGGTGCTACAATAATGGATCGTTTCCCCAGCCTTTTAAAAACTAACAAAATTAGGAGCCTTTAGGAAGGCTGTGGTTGATTTTGGCTCTCCATTCATCATGTATGCAATTACACCCCGAAGTCTGACTATCACAAGGTTCCATGCGAAGGCAGACTCTGACAGCACTAAGGACAGGATGAAAGAAAAGATAAAATACAGATATGGCATGAGGAACACAGAAAAGCTGCAGTTTGAGCAGAGACAGATGAAAATCAGGTACATTTACAAGGGTTTATCCAGCTCCATCCAGAGTTTATTATGAGAATGCCTTCACTTCAATTCCCTTGATTATGTTTTAAACCAGATAGTTTTGTGTGGCTGCATTCATATGCCTTTAGAGGACATGATTTTTAGGGTCCTAAGCAGCATCTTGAGTGCTTGTAGGATATTCTCAAGAAGGGACTGCAAACCTGAAGTGATATACAGGGATGGGCCCTAGTGCCTGTCTGTGACACATACCTCAGTCACATATTTCACTCTAGGTACTAGCGCCAAAGACACCAAAATACAGAATGAAACTCAGAACACTTAAAGATGTACAAAGTGGAAAGTGGAAGCAGGGGGAAAATCCCCTAGTAATACTGAATAATTGAGAAAAAAGCCAAGAGGGTCTGAGGGAATAATCTGGGTGACTTAAAGTTCATCCTCATCACAGATGCAAAGTCAGATGAAATGAGATGAAACAGAAGACAGGGAAAGATTAAATATTGGGAGAAAATTTTTGTTTGTCTGCCAGCAGTCAATCCATGACAGAGATGGTAATAAAAGTTTCCAGGCATCAAAACCCAAGAAGTATTTCAAACACAAGAAAGACAGAAAAATATTATAAGCCTGTGTTACTCTGTTTTATTCCCCCAACACCTCTACCATGAGAGACAATTATATTAATTTAGGAATACTGTATTTATTAAGGAAAAAAATCCCTTGAGACTTGCATAGAAGAGAAAGTTTCTGCCATTTTCATGAGTAATTCTTGCTAAAGAGGAAGAGGCAAAGCTAAATTTGTATTTAGCACTTAATTGTTAGTATGCACTAAGCAAAGTGATAGTGACAGCTTGTTTATTTCAAAGCACAAGTAGAAGGAAGATAAACTGTCATTTAGCAGAGGACTCACAAACTACTAAGAGTAAATGTATTTAATAATGTTTTTATTTAGTTAGGCAAACTGAGATTCCATCACTAAATTTTACTAACCTGAAGGAGGACAGTGTTCCTCCCCCAGTTAAAACATACTTTGTACCTTCCCATCACAGGGATGTTTCTAAAATACATTGTACCTAGCTAATTTTTTGGTACGGGGCCTGAGCACATTATTAGTTAACAATTCTTCCATTTCTCTTATTACGTTTTAGCTTCTTGGCAGCTGCTGTAGGTGCCTCTTGCTGCTGGTAGCAGGAAGGGCTGGCAGCCTGCCAGGCAGGGTGAGAAACTGCAGAAAGACATTTTCTTGGAATTTATTTATTTATAAATGCACAAGTCTGGGAGGATCCATGCCTTAACTGGAGGTTGTAAAATACACTGGCGAGGGTGCACACATTACTTTCAAAGATGGAACAGTTTTCTCTCTCACTATAAAGTTAATCAGCAGAGAAGACAGCAGAGGATGCCTCAGAAGAAATGCCTTGCACTAAGCCATAAATGCTGTCATGAAGAGGCTGTCCTGGGCACCCCACAAGGATGGGATGAAATAGATGGAGTACCTGCTTGGCAGCCACACAGTAGGAGACTGGAGATGGATGCCAGAAGATAACGTCAGTGAACAGCTCCCTCTCTTTCTACAATGTCTTTCTGTTGCTATACAAATAAAGATGGTGTGTGTACACATAGCGCAGTAAAACATGAGATTTCCCTTTCAAAGTGGGGGAAATGGATTCTGTAACAATGATCTATCACAGCAACTCCATCCCTATTATTCCAAGGAACAGCTGTAGATTCGATCACTTAAATCGGGTAGGTGTTGGCAGAGAACGGAGATAAGTTGCTCACTGCACTGTCCTCCACCTGCCACATCCTGGCTGACTTTGATAACAGGCTTATTACAAGCCCCAGCTAAACACCAGACCAATGGACCACAATATTACAGCTCTTTTTCCTGATGCCTTGCAAGCAAATGCTTTCCCACTGGCTGAATTCATATTTAGCACTTAGGCATAAACTGCAGTAGCCACCTCTCCACAAACAACTGGATTAGCTGGCACAAATTCTGCTTGGAAAAGCTAGAAGGAAGTGACTGAATTTTAAAATGTTCTGTCCTAAAAAATAAACTACTTTATTCTAAGTCCTTCTCAGCAAATCCGTGGAAGCTGCTAAACCATTTAAGGGAATATACGGTCTTTATCCAGCATTGAGCAGCAAAGGACTTACACTCCTTTCTGGCAGTTTTACATCATCTGCTTATAACTACTGTGTGAATATTAAAATGGGCCAGCCAAAAGGATACATTTCTTATCTTGCAGGGGCAGAAAGAGGTGGTGTAGAGTCAACAGGCTCAACAGCCTGACAAGCACAAGAGCTCACCTTGTCCTAACTTTCATGAAGATTTGTACATTAGGAACTCTTGGCTTTAGCAAACCAAGTGTATCCCCCATCACAGAAGATTGGTCTGAAGAATAAAATTTGTTAAACAATAGAGTGTTTTGCTCAGGTGCAAACCATGCAGAACCTCTCAGAACAGTTTCTTCCACCCCATGGGAAAGAAAGATCCCCACCCCATGGGGAAAGAAAGATTACCCTACCTCCTCCCAAGAGCACTTGGACCACAATAGCAACTGAGAAGGAAGGCATGACCTAGACAGCATGGGTACCACCCGGCCTGGGATGGCTTGTATCTATTGCAGGTGAGCCCCATCCAAAAATTATCCCTGGTCCATGCTAATCCAAGAAGGTGCTTGTAGGATTTACTTGGGAGTACTGCCCTGACAGATGCTGGTCCAAAACACGTCAAGGACCTTTACAACACTGTAGGAGTGCGTACAATTGAAGAACTGCCCAATCCCTGCTCTGGCACTGTTTTGTTTGCTACCTGTATGTAAATTCAAATGCAGAGGTCTGGTGCTCCTGTGTATATTACTGTTAACAAATCTCTGAATTAGCCTTGACTACATCGAGTCACACCACTGTCAGGCTGGAACAGAAAGAAACAGGGAGGAAGGATGAAAGGAATATCATGAAGAATTGGTTTGATGCAGGGACAGCATATCTACACTCTGTTCTCTTCAAAGTAAGCATTTAAGAGCAATATTGTCCCTTGGTTTTTTTACTAGTGTTAAGTCCATAGTACTGTGTTATTAGGATTGTTCTGTGGATGGCAAACACAGTGTTTTAGTGCATATTAAATAACCATTTCTTTTTATTGTCTTTGCTGGTATTTCAAAAGTGCAGAGAGATTTCACCGAAGATCGGTGGCCATTGAGCTGTGGCCTGGTTACAAATGTCACAGAGTGCTCATAATCAGGGTTAAGAATCAGCAAACACTGGGCAAGACAGATAAGAGATGGAAAAATAAAAATACTTCAGTCATCTCATAGACTCAGGGACAAAGGCAAAGCAAATGGAGGGCTAAATGTCCTACAGGAAAGCTGTAGCCAAACCATGTACTAGTCTACTACTTTCAGTGCAGGTTTATCATCCTTGTCAGTGGGAGAATGAGGCACTGAAAACATCTCCAAGGTGTCTGCCTGCAGAAGCACAGAGAGAGGAGGACACAGCTCTTTGCTTCGTTGCCATCTTCATGCAGACTGTAAATTTAGATTCAATCTCACAGGAAAGAGCTAGCATTTGTTCCAAGCAGGGCAACAGCCTCAGCAGCCACATTATCACAGTGGGAGAAAATTAGATTAAAATGTGAACAACATGACATACTGCTCTTAAACAGTAAATACAAAATTCCTACCCCAGAGGTTTCGTATTTATGTGCATAACTGTATTAGAGCTGATGAAAGGTACAGTCACACCATGATGTAGATCAACATAAGAACGTAACTCTAAGCATACAGATTTTTGACAGGGCATTTATTGGGCACCAAGTCATGAAACTTCATTCTCGTCCTCACACTTAGAATCTCCTGCCTCTTAACAAGACATGACAGACCTATAAAATCAAATAGATTGGGTGAAGAGCTCTAGGCAAACGTATTAGATCTAAAATCAATCACATTCTGAAACAGGTTGCTTTGCTTCCTTTGGTAAATAGCATCCATTTGTGATTAGAAATTGTGCTAGGAAACACATAACAACAATTAAACATACATAACATATAGACATAAAGTTATCCTTCTCTGAATCCAAACTCCTGAGAGTAAATGAACTCCAAAGTACAGTGTTTTCAGTGTTCAAGCTCAGCGGGCACTGCCTGATATTTAAATATGCTGGGATGAGAGGTGTGTAGAGCATACCACAGCCCACGGAGCAGCCAGCCCCCGCCATAAATGGTAAGTGCAGCATAAAGTTTATTTCACCTTGTGATAGGTGATGATGAATGGGAAAACATCAACTTCTCCCTTCTCTAGCAGTTGCTAGAAATTTCAAACTTCTTTCTATATATCATTACAGAACTTCTGCAATGAAAACTTTTATTTATGTCATTAGACAGCTGAGAATCACAAACCCTGCTGTAATTCTCTCTTAACTCATCTCCAGATGTGCCATGTTTCTACCCTGTCCACCTCTCTACCATAGCCCTCTCTCAATATTCTGCACCCAGTGTGCAGAAGGATCAGTCTAAAAATCACTTAAGCCAGTGCCTAGGCCTCATGGACTGCCACTGAGCCTTTGCTTAGTATTTCTTCTGAATCAGTGCTGCTATTGTGCAATGGAAAGAAGAATTAATGCTGTAATCTAATACCTGAGGTATTATAATAATGTTAATCAGGGAAGTACTTAAGCACTTGATTCACTAAATCCTAAATCAGGGTCCTACTGTTTGGTCCAAGTAATAAGAAGCATCTTTGCATCTGCCTATTTTGAGCAAAGAACTTTAACAAGACTAATCACATAATTACAGTTATGCTCCAGCTTAAGTGCTTTGCTTGATCAGAGCATTGGCTAGCAATCTTTTTTAAGTGTTCTATGCTGGAAAGTAATTATTATCTCTAAAGCAACTGTTGCCACATCATCCATCTCATTCTCATCTTCCAATTTCTTTCTTTTTTGAAAACACCTGGTTCGAGTGTTGATCACACTGACATTAATGGCAATTTTGTTGCTGATGGCATTGTGATCAGAAACTTCCTCCAGGGATTTCCACTGGGATTGAGGGAAGAGGTTTGAATATTTAATAAAAAACATTAATGCTTATTTTAACAACTGCAGTGGATGATACAGGCAACATTTCAAAGATGCACATCAACATTCCTAGCTTCCTGCTGTGCTTAAAGAAACAGAATTTCCAAGCATTAAAGCTTTTTCTGGTAGTTCCAACAGCCAATTTAGACACAGGCTGCCGTCACGCTGTATGTATTTTTTCTTAAATAACCATGAGATGAGAGACAAGGTCATTTATGAAAAGTGGCTGTCACAGAAGAGGGCATGATTTTCATACATAGTTATTTTTAAAGGCATTGGGTTATTTCTTTGAAGTTGACCCATGTGGCCATACGACGAGGTGCTGTTGGCACCCCTCTGCCTTTATTTCTAGACATCAGCTGTCACCTGATGAGACAGCTCACGACTGTGTCCCTCATGGCTCTGTAGCCCATGGCCTCACACTTGTCCAGGATTTAACCAAAATTTCTCCGGCCAACAGGCCAGCTGCCTGAAAGCCCATGCACTCCTTACCAGCTGCCTCTGGCTACTCTCTCCATTTTCTCATGCATCACTTTCACACTGGCCACTGTTTAGGGTTGTTCCCTTCACATGCACCTCCTGAGTGTGGTCTTCCCAGGCTGTGCTTGTCCCTGTCATGACACATCCCTGTCCTGGCACAGGATTCTCACACTTACCTCCCAGGATCACAAACAAGTACCTGCAGTTTTTATAAAGACTAAGTGATGCATGATCCTATGCAGTAAGTGTGTTTGTGAGCCACACAAGTCTTCAACTACCTCTGAATAAAGTCCATGTATTTATTTTAAATGGTGAAAGGTAACCTGAAGTAGAATTTATCTTGCTCCAACATGAAGACAATGAGGCAATGACTAATGTCTTCAGTGGAGAAGTCACAACACTAAAATGTAAACACTTTATTTAACCAACACTTTTCATGTCTGTTGACTTTAATAGCTCTGTTGACCAAAAATAAGTCAACAATAAGGACAGGTTATATCTTTAATATACTTGGAGAAATAAATAATTTGTGCTGCTTGGGTGTACTTTAGCCAAAATTTACAGTTATAAAATTCAAATCAATCCTGCCTCTAAGACCTAGAAGAAGAAAGCAATGCAACATCCTAAGTATTTAAAACCAAATACAATTTCAAATATACAATAAAAATAAATTGGTTATGCCATAATAGTCTGAATTATCTCAGAGTAAACTTCTACCCTGGCTTTAAACTTTTGCAGCCTCTGTGTATTCGATCTTGCTACTTGACTCATGCATACATCACCAAATACTATTGTTTAAAATTCCTGATTAGCAGGAGCAGTAGCATTGGAAATTGATTGTATTTTTCTAGTAAAATATTGCAGAAAGGAATATTAAATGGGCAGCTTTAATAAGTAGTTACAGTTAACTTACAATGGAGGTTGTTTTTCCTCTCTGCATCAATTTGTTGCTAGTTAAAAAGGGAGGTTAAATTCTATTTTCACATTTCTTTATGTTCCTTTCAATACACACAGCCTCTTGTGGTACAAATTTAACTGACAAAGGAGGATTATTGATGGAAAATTAAAGTATGTATCCAACAAGACACAGTGAAATGGACTCCAGCCTGTTGTGTTTTGTCTAGAGACAGACAGACATGGTACAAGGACAAGTGAGAACTGATGTGGCAAACAGCTTGAAGAAAACTAACTTACCTTCTTGTAGGCACACAGGTTTATCACTGGGTTTCCAGCTCAGGGAGCCATTAAAGTGTCTCACACAAAGTTTTTTGGATGTACCATTGAGCCTATATCCTTCTTGGCAATGGAACCGGACCACCACACTTTCAAAGAAAACACCTGCACTGGGCGTCTTGTAGCCATGTTCAGGAGCCCCAGGATCAGCACATGCTTGCAGGTCATCAAACCCTGTGTCAGACAAAGATACAATCCAACTGTGCTCATTTACTTCTCATGCTTTTTCTATCTTTATCCATTACCTTCACAAGGACCTTGTACCTCCCATATTGACCACTAGCAACCCTGCTTGGGTACCAGGTACTCCAGGGTTGGAGACGACCCACCCCCAGCTGAAATGCTCAGGTGACAGAAGTACTCCTGTCTTCTCACGCAGCAAGTAGCTGCATGAAGCAAAAGTCAACAACACTCCTTGGTAGCTGCCCTGGATAAAAATAAAGCACTTGACCCAGCCTACCAGTGGGGATTGCTCAGTAATGTGTCTGTAATTACTTCTGGGCACTATGGGAATTTGGAGGCCTCATGCAGTCACTGGTAAGAATAATAATGTGTCAGAACCAGAGAGGAAGAGGAAATAAGGGGGCATGAAACTTACCTGCCATCCAAAGACACAGTAATTGAAATAGGAGAATTGCTAAGTACAGTGAGATTTCAAGATGAGAGAGAGATCTGCCACAGGGGAAAGGGACACTGTGACGTTAGATGAATGTGACCCTCTTATCTCTTTGGTTCGGTGGCCCTACCACACTTTCCACACACTGTTATGGGAGTGCTGTATTACTTCATTGACACCAGAAGGGAATTTGTAAAGTCCTTTACCTCTACAAAATTAACTGTAAAATAACAAACTAAACCCCAACAGTTGCAATCAATAAATGTGACTGTTTATCACTTTCTCAAACTCATTTAATGCCATTTGCATAAGTGGAAGCTTTTTTTACTGCAAAGCAGCAAAGGTTTAGTGCAGCAGTGAACAAGGGCTGCATACAGAAAGAGCAAATAGTTTTGGAACAGGAACAGCAGGGGGGCAATTAATGCTGACGGGAGGGATGCCTGGAAATGTGAAAATCATTGGATGGTAATTTGAATGTTTTGATTTTAAAAGAATTGTATCAGACAGCCTCAGCTACTTCCTCCATAATAAGAATCAGATGCCTCCACGATGCAGTCAGAGAGAAGGAAGATATTACAGTAAAGGACTTTTTAAAATAAATCTCCATTTCCCGAAGCTAAATCATTCCCTCTGCCAAGGCCTCATTGTGATGCTGTGACAGCCAAATGCAGAGCACTGAAGGTGATGAAGGGCTCTTGCATTTGAGCACTGAATGTCTCTGCTCAGTCCCCTGGCTGACAGCTGCTAGTAAAGCCACTTGTGTGCTACGTCCCATCACCTGTTCCTGTTCCTGTGAGCAGAGGCAGGACACACTGTGGAGTCACCAGGGTGGATTGCACATTCCTGGATTTCCAGGTCCTGTGCTGAACTCCCCAACCAGGCTACAATTCCTGGTGATGGACAGGTGATGTGATGGACAGAACCCAGCCCAAATTCCATGACCAACAGCCACCCTGCCCCCCCATGCAGTGCTCCAACACCCATGGATCTCCCTCTCCACTTCCCTAGCATCCCCTCTCCTGGCTGAAACAGCACAAGAGCAGCAAATCAGCTCCTCTTGTGCAGCTTCACTCCTCCTCCAGTTCAGTTCATCCTGGGAATTGAAGCAGAGCAGTGACCAAGTCAAACACATCCCTGAATTCCACCCACGCCTGCTCATCTGCCTCAGCTCAAGTCCTCCAGTGTAAATCACCCCAGACTCTGTCATTTGCCAATGAGATGAACAAGGAGAAGCACAGTCATCATGATCATGGAATTACATGCTGTAGGCAATACTTATTAACAGAGAAAGGCTGTCCATTTTTACTGGAGATTAAAAAGAAGCTTCTTATGCTCCAGACAGCAAGCCCACGTCCTTTAATAATGTCAGTGAAGATCTTAATTATTTCCTATTAAACCAAGGGGTAACATGACATTTAGATCAATTTTGTTACTTCAGTAATCTCGGAATTTGCAGTCAGGTGAGGAATACTGTAACTCACCTTGAGATATGTGTCCTTTCTCACTAGCTGCATCAGGGAAAAGTACACTGCTGCCTACTACTTTGTCTCCGCAACAACACAGGAAAAGGAAAGGTGCTGAGGTCACACACAATTTGCCTGGTAAAAACAAATGAGTCAAGCTCATTTCTCAGTTTTCAGAAAGTCAAATATGCAAAGTTAGAGATTTTTACACTTGTCAGCACAAAACTGAACGTGGAAGGCAAGAATGTTTTCTTCCCTAGAGCAAGCTAATTCTGTGACCCTACTGCCACTTTTCTGGTGACCCTTCACAAGCAAAGATTTCCATTCTTCCTTGGAATCCTTTTGCAGTGTGTGGGTCTCTCAGTTTCTTTTTGTCGAGTGTGGTTAGCAAGGAGACAAATCTATCCCCAAGGGGAATTCCCAAGTAGAAATGAACAAAAATGGGAAAATTGAATTATGCACCTTCTGGTTTCTACAGAGCCAGTAGCCAGCTGTTACTCAGTTACTGCATAAGAGATGACACACAGACTCAGCAGAGGATCACCACTTCCTGGCTTGTTCCTGAAGCAAGGAAGAAGGAAAAAGCCTCAGGGAAGAGCCAATTAGGCAGATGGCACACACGATACAGTAGCATCTCATGGTAAAGCCATGAAGGCAAAGCAAACAAATCCCTAACCCCATCTTAGCTCCATAGACAGGAACAGTAGATGCGGCTCAAATCAAAGTCCTGCTGGAAAACAGTGGAAGGCAACTGGATGTCAAGCTTCTTTATGCAAGTGTAGATGATCCAGGCATAAAGCAGAGAAGGCAGGGCTGTGCTGGGGCTTGGAAGAAGGAGGTATGAGGAAGGTATGGGAAGGCTGCCCCTGTGCTGAGGATCTCCCAGTGCACAACAGGCACTGCAGGTGTTCCAAAGGGGCAATTGCCACCATCCAGAGAAGCCAGAAACTGCTCTGATTTTCACCAGGCCTGCTCCTCTCTTGCACAAGAGCTGTGGTGAAGTTTCCACAGCTTATTTAGCAGACAACTAAGTGCATCAGTCTTTCCCAATTTAAGTATAAAGTTTCTGGTACAGTATTCAAGAACAATAATGCTCAAACATCCCTGAGAATTGCCATCCTCCATTTCTTCTTAATAATAGCAGAATTAGACCGTTTACATAATAATACTATCCATACAATCTCATCTAGTTAAGCTCCACCCTATCAAAAATTTTTAAATATGTGTCTTCAATGAGATACAGCTTGGTAATTTTTTTTCCTCACAATCTTTGTTTTCTTTTCTTTTTCCAAACTATGCATTTAAGAGCAGCTACTCCAAGTTGTGACACAGTAACTTTCTAATGGTAGGAGTAATCCTACATTATAGATGAGATGCTATAGCCATCTTATGCTCTAATCCCTTTAGAACCTGATGAAAAAAGCCAAAAATCATCTCAGCTGGAGCCATCATATAGGTCTTTGGAAGAGAAAGCCAATCTTTTGGCTATAATAAAAAGCTACTATCCATCAGGTAAAAGGTATATCAGATAAGATAGAAAGCAACTCAGAACTGCAATGGATTCTGTTTCTTGACAAACCCTTCAATGAGTCTTTGGGGAAAAGAAGATGACTGGATTTTTTCTCATGGTTAAAAGGAGGGAAGGGGAAATCATCATCACTACCTACTAGTAAAAATTATACAACACACTTCTTAAATAAAGAAGCAAACTTTCATGTTGCCTATATAGTAAAAATTTAGTAAGGCCAGCAGCCATCATAATCAATACTACATCATTAGCAGCAACTTTATGGAATGCTATTGCATGGCTTTAAATCCCTAAAGTAAACACTACACAATTACTGCTGGAACTGACTATTTCATGTGGAGAAATGGTTATGTGACAAGGGTCATGTAGACATGCTCCAGATGCATGAAGAGCTTGGAAAGTACCGAATTCAGCTAATCTGAGTTATTGATGTAGCAAGGACACTGTATCTTTGAGCACAGATACTGTGGTTAATAAAAGCAGGAGAAAAAGAGAATGTAATTCTTAAGGAATGTAAACAAAAGGTGGAGCTGACATGTACAAAATAACCAATAGATTGCTTAGGTTACAGAATATGTATTAGCTTATTATCTTACTGTATAAAGGTCTGATGCTGTAATCAATAAACGAAGCTTGCTGATCACTCATATTGAGAGCCCAAGTCTTCCCTCGCCGTGACAAATGGCGCCCAAACAGGGACCCTAAAAAGGGTTGGACCCTAAAAAAGGGCTGGAGCCACAGTCTGGTGTAGTCTGTGTCGGTCCCGAAGCAGCCCGGGAACCGAAAGAGCTGGTTCTGCCCCGAGCGACCCTATATAGGAGTCTCGGTGGCTTCGAACAACCCTACCTAGTAGTCTTGGCTGGTTCCGCGCCCTGAGCGACCCTATCGAGGAGTCTCTGCCGACTTTATGTTGCTGATGCCTTGCAAGGCTGCAACAGCGCTGATGATTAGATTAAGGTATGGATAGGCAAGCGGCGTATGATCTTTTTAAATGCTTTTTAGAAAAGCGAGGTTTAAGGGTATTGACCTGGGAAAAGAGCTCCCGGGATTGCTTGCGTATGGGGTAGCAAAAGGGTGCTTTGCTGACCCTAACCAGGTCTTTGAGGAAGCAGAATGGTGTAGATTTGGAGATAAGTTGTGAGAAGCTGTGTTAGATGATTGTAAAACTGCAAAAAAGTTGTCTAAGATGTGGTGGACAGTTACTAATGCATTGAAACAACATAAGGCAGAACAGAAGGCTGCACAAGCAGCCTCCACGTGGTTAGGAATGCCAGCAGGGGAGGTGGGGCCCCTACATCTAGCTGTTCTTATCCCCTTCCTCCAGCTACTAACACGGTGTTCTTGCCGGCAGGTTCAACCTCAGCGGTGACTGCTCCACTTGCTCCCGCCACGGCTCCCCCTGCGGCTTCACTCGCCCCCCCTGCACCTTCGCTGGCTCCCTCAGTGCCTCCACTTGTAGCGGGGGATTGCCCCTCCCCTTCAGTTTTGGCTTGCGGAGACAGGGAGGAAGAGACACCAGCAATGTTTGACTCAGAGGCAGAGTGAATTGCTAATGAAAGGCGGAAGGCATGGAGAGAGATTGCAGGGGACGCAATAGCCGCGGGCGATTGAACAGCTGCTGATGCCTTGCTTGAGATAGCTTGCCCAGGAATTTTTGCGCCAAATCCGGCCGGAGGCTTGCAAGCAACAATTACTGCCTTAGATTGGCCCCCCCGCTGCTTTCCCTGCACCTCCGCTTGTCCCCCCCGCGCCTCCGCTGACTCCCTCAGTGCCTCCGCTTGTAGCGGGGGATTGCCCCTCCCCTTCAGTTTTGGCTTGCGGAGACAGGGAGGAAGAGACACCAGCAATGTTTGACTCAGAGGCAGAGTGAATTGCTAATGAAAGGCGGAAGGCATGGAGAGAGATTGCAGGGGACGCAATAGCCGCGGGCGATTGAACAGCTGCTGATGCCTTGCTTGAGATAGCTTGCCCAGGAATTTTTGCGCCAAATCCGGCCGGAGGCTTGCAAGCAACAATTACTGCCTTAGATTGGAAATGGCTTGCACAGCTCCATGCTACTGTGAGTGAGTGTGGTATACATGGCAAGCGCACCCGCCAGATGTTGGATTATTTGTGGGGTGGTAATATTTTGTTGCCATCAGATAGTAAAAGCCTTTTGAAGCTAGTGCTTACCCAGCACCAGCAGTTGCTGTTCAATGCCCATTGGCAGGCTGCGTGCCAAGAGTCTGTGGCTATGCAGAGACAGCCTGGAGATCCGTTGCATGAAATCACCTTAGATGAGCTCATGGGGATGGAGGCATATTTGCGGACCGAATCCCAAGCCCTGATCGGACTGGAGAAATTGAGGGAAGCTATGAGATTAGCCCGGGTAGGGCTCGATAGAGTGAAATCCCCAGGGGGTATTCCTTCATATATGGGAATCAAACAGGGAAGAGAAAAGCCATTTGGGATGTTTATTGACAGAGTGGCAAGTGCTATTCAAACAGCAGGGGTCCCTGAATGTATGCATGGAGCATTGTTAAAACAATGGGCCCTGCAGAATTGCAATTCCACCACTAGAGGTATCCTTGTTACACTCCCTGGTACTTGGACTGTTGAGCAAGTTTTAGAACGAATGGCACAGATACCGGTGGGGCCGCAGGCTATGTTAGTAGAGGCGGTGAAAGAGTTTAAGGGAACAAGCGCAAGCAATGCAGAGTCAGGGGTTGGCTGCCCTTGCCTCCTCGCAAGCGTCGATAAATCGGCCACAAGGACAAGGACCTTCACGACTCCGTTGTCACCGCTGTGAAATCGCTGGGCATATGTGAAAGGAGCGTACAAAGAAAGCCGTGTGGTGCCGATGTTGCAGGTCTGACACACACAGCGATTCAGCCTCCCAGCGCTTTTCGGGAAACAGAAAAGTGAGCGCGCCTCAGGGTCCCCGCGCTCCAACACAAGTGGCGGACCAGAACCCGAGTGCCTTCCCAGCACAAATGCCTCCTCGCTCTGCCCTGCAACCAGTGGGAGCCTCGGCTTGGACCTGGCAACCTCAATAGACTGCACCTTAATAGACTGTAAGCCACAACGTATCCCAACGGGGATCAAAGGACCAATTACATCAGGCGGACAGCCTGTGGGAGCTTTATTAATTGGACGCTCGTCTACTAGTATGCTGGGACTTAAAATACTTGTTGGACTAATTGATGCTGATTACACAGGGGAAATACAAATAATGGCACAAACGCTATTTCCACCACTGTTTATTCTGGCTGGATCCTGGATCGCTCAGCTAATCCCACTGCCTCAACTCACCGGAGGAGTTTTGCCACTTAACAAAAGGCAGCGTGGTGAGGGTGGTTTTGGTTCCACAGGGACAATGGCATTGTTAACAGTGGATTTAAAGCATCATCCTAAAAAATATATTGACGTTCAGTATCAGGGTCAAACCCTTACCCTGGTTGCACTCCTAGACACCAGTGCAGACGTTAGCATTATAGGGATGCAGAAATGGCCACCCCAGTGGCCCACACATGCCACAACTGCTACAGTCACAGAAGTGGGAGGACTTATGCTTGCACAGAAATCCCCTCTGCTGAAAATTATCATTACTTGTACAGTTACTTGTACAGTTTCTGTAATACCACTCCCTGAGGGTGTCCACGCCTTGTTGGGTTGGGATGTTTTGGCACAATTGGGAATGGTCCTTACTACAGATCTCCCTTTATAGGGATGGCCATTGCATGGACTTTCCCGATCCCACTCCGATGGAAAACAAAGACCCGGTGTGGGTTGAGCAATGGCCTTTAAAAAGGGAAAGTCTCATTCAGGCACATGAACTGGTACAGGAGCAGTTTAATCAAGGACATCTCCGACTATCTGTTAGTCCTTGGAATACTCCTATTTTTGTGATTAAAAAGAAGTCTGGCAAATATCGGCTCCTGCATGATTTACACGCCGTCAATGATCAGATGCATAGTATGGGAGCTCT
>NW_005054602.1:129007-132501 GCF_000277835.1 Geospiza fortis | reverse complement strand
GTTGTATTAAGACTGACAATGGGCCAGCTTACAAAAGCCGCACAGTTGTACAATTCATACAAACATGGGACGTAAAGCACATAACAGGCATAGCTCATTCCCCTACAGGTCAGGCAACAGTGGAGCGAGCTAATGGGACTGTAAAGAGCTATCTTGAGAAATTTCAGAGCATAGCGGACCCAGGTGAATGGGTTAACAAGAGTCTGTTTGTAATGAATCATTTGTGTGTATTTGGTGACCACCAAGAGCCCCCTGTAATTAGGCATCATGTTGGCCATACAGAAAAGCAGAAACAGCCAACCATGTGGGTCTTATTCAGAGACCCCAAGACAGGACAGTGGAATGGGCCTGCAAAAGTGATTTTTGTGGCCAGGGGTTATTTTTGTATGCTTTACTCACAACCATGTGGGTCTTATTCAGAGACCCCAAGACAGGACAGTGGAATGGGCCTGCAAAAGTGATTTTTGTGGCCAGGGGTTATCTCTGTATGCTTACCCCAACAGGCAACATCTGGGTCCCGAGCCGGTGGACCAAACCTGCAGTCGGCCACCCTGGATCCAACAACCGACAAGGAGAAGAGGCAGCTGCTTCGGTTCCATCTAGCGATTGACCCACTTCTCCAGCCAGCGAGACAGCTGATTGATCCTCAACTACTCAGCTGGAGGACTCTTGACCAGCTAGCATGGCTGGTAGCTACTTTGCCTGTCATAGCACTAGGTGGCCTCGCATACGCTATTTGTAGAGACTGTGGGGATAGGCGTTGTTGTCCTTGGATAGAGATTTTTTGTGGGGGTTGTGAAAGAAACCTCTGGGTACGTCAGAGTGTGTTGACAGGATTGTGGTGTATTGAGTGTCGTCGTGAGTGGATAAGAAAGACGGTACTTGCTGCATTGCAGGAGGAAACCGGATTACCTGGGACACAGGGGCTATGCCTATATGAGAGTTGGGAACAAAGGGAAATTGCTAGGTTGAAGTGGGAAGTTAAGTGGCAAGTAGATAGGATTGAAAACAGTTTAAGACGAAGATACTACCATCAGCTTGTGGGAAGCATGTTAAAATTCCAGATACCTGGATGGTTCGATCCACCCAGTGGGGAGAGCTGTGTCACCGCTTTGGTCGTCTTTCTCCTCCTAGCAGGCGGCGTAGAACTCGCAAGAGGAGCAGGAATCTGCAACACATGGGCCTCAACTCAACCTAAGAACAATATTTGGGTCACTTTAGCAAACCTGACAAATCAAGAGGCTATTTGTTTGTCATTGTCTTCTCCAGCTAATCCATTTACAACTTGTTTGGTTGGGCTACCAGTGGATCCCTGGCCATGTCCTCCAGGCCACTTACCCACCTGCAACACCACCAACAGTAAAGAAAGTGTAAATAATTGGGACTCATGAATTTTTCATTTTCCCATAGCATTGCAGGAACCCCAAGAATTAGAGTTGTTAGGCTCAGTAAAAGCAGATGCATGCTTTAATTTTAATCACACAAGTCGGCTGTCAGGCAAGAACCATTCCACTATTGTAACCTCCAGCATGGCTGTCTACAAAAATGCAACAGCCTGGTGTAATTATACCACACCAAATATATCGGTCTCATAAATTGACCCTATTCAATTGCTGACAGGTTACTTTTTAATCTGTGGAGACCGTGCCTGGCCGAGTATCCCATCCAGGCTGCGAGGGGGACCGTGTACACTTGGACGGCTGTCCTTACTTACACCCTCTCCAGCGGCCATAGTTGCGGCATCGTTTCTGGCTCCGGCGGTGTCAGCAGCAGGTGCCCATGCCACCCTAACTAAGTTGGGGTGCTGGCTTGCAAAGCAAACTAATGCTACTTCTAGGGTGCTTTCTAGCCTTTTGCTTGACATAGATTCTATTCGCCATGCAATGCTGCAATTGATTTTCTTTTACTTGCTCAAGGCCATGGCTGTGAGGAATTTGAAGGCATGTGCTGTATGAACCTTTCTGACCATTCGCAGTCCATTCACTCCCAGCTGTCTGAGTTGCGGAGGCTGACTGGGAACTTACAGATAGAATCGGGCTTTGGCCTTGATGGGTGGCTCCATCAAGGTCTGGGATCATGGTTATGTTCTATTGTTAAGGCTGGCATTATAGTGGGCATTATAGCTTTGCTAATAGTACTAATTCTGCCTTGTTTTGCATGTGCTTACAAAATATGATGCAAAAGATGATATCTGCTACATTTAACCAAACATTGCTTACATTGCTTGTGCAAAAAGAAAATAGGGGAATTGTGGAGGAATGGTTACGTGACAAGGGTCACGTAGACATGCTCCAGATGCATGAAGAGCTTGGAAAGTACCGAACTCAGCTAATCTGAGTTATTGATGGGAGGACACTCAAGGACACTGTATCCTTGAGCACAGATACTGTGGTTAATAAAAGCAGGAGAAAAAGAGAATGTAATTCTTAAGGAATGTAAACAAAAGGTGGAGCTGACATGTACAAAATAACCAATAGATTGCTTAGGTTACAGAATATGTATTAGCTTATTATCTTACTGTATAAAGGTCTGATGCCCTAATCAATAAACGAAGCTTGCTGATCACTCATATTGAGAGCCCGAGTCTTCCCTCACCGTGACACTTTCAGTAATCAAAATAGGTTAATATTTGGTCCAAGTTGCAGACTTTCTGTATCACAGTACCTTTAAGGGATATTGTGTAAAATATCATGGACAAGAATGTCTTCTTGGCAAGCTTAATGAGCACATAAGGTCATCATCATCAACAACAAAGCATGTGATTGATACAGAATATATTTTGGGTTTGGTATTTACCAATTTACCACATTTCTACTCTTGGACCAACCAGAAAATAGCAATGCTCTTGATTTGGATAACCCTCAAGCAGATTATATGGTGCTTACTTTACCTAAATTTCTTGGTATTGTCAGTCAGGTAAAATAATGTAAAATTAATGAGAAGACTGAAAAATAAACAATGTCCTCCTTGGGGTATAAAATTAACCATTGTAAATAACTTGATCAGATTGCTCCTAGAATTCTGCATTGTACATTCTCAAAATTAAAAATTATTCGTCTCATTCCCAATGAAAAGCCTGAAATGTTGGAATCCAGGGGAACATTACATATATGTGATGACAAGAAATCGTGACAGCCACAACTGAGCTTCAGACATGCTTAAAAAAAGGCAGGAGGAAGAGCCCCTCCATTCATCTAATAAGTCTATTTTTCTCTGTTTCTTTTTCTCAGTTTCGTGTTTTGTTTTCCTTGTTTCCCCTCTTCTCTCACTTCTGTATCTTACAGCTCCTTGTAAATTCATGGTGCTGGCAAGGTGATTTCTAATCTAGATTTGATGGACTTCTTTGCCTCTAAAGCTGCTATAAAACATTCCACTGACACACTGATGATCCATGTGAGCTCAGAACTGGCTTCACTCATTCTTAAACAGAGGCATCACCCTTATTCCATTTTGTTATATACACCCAGTGAATGAAAAGTGACATATAATGTGCA
>NW_005054602.1:91735-128994 GCF_000277835.1 Geospiza fortis | reverse complement strand
GGGCTTCTTGTACATCAACACCTGCATTTGGGTTCACTAAATCTGTCTCAACCAGAAGCAGGGGGAAGCATAGGCTTCACAGACTGTGGCAGGACCAGACTGCCTGCACACACATTTTAGAAGGAGTCTGTAAACACTGCAGGAGCAGGTTATCTTAGGCCAGCTCTCAGTAAAAAGCCATTCTGGGGCTAAAACAGAAGGGCCACAAGTGCAAACATGCCAAGGGTTTGCTTGTCTTGTACAAAGGAAAAGTTGTTTTCATCCCTTCAGGAGTTTCTGCCCCGTTTCTGTGAAAGCCATGCAGTCACAGCACTGTGTGCCTCTGGCTGTTTATGCTTCCTTGCTGCTGCTGATGCTAATTGAACTATCCATGTCTCCTAGGAACAAGAAAAGGAAGGATAGGCTTCGATTAGCATCTAGACTTGGAAGTGAAATCTAATTATAAAGCTATGATTTCATTAGTGAAATGCCTGCTAAAATCTAAACTCTCCTTAATCCCTGAAAGGTCAGTAATGCTTAAGGTTCCCTGAGACTTCAGCAGCTTTGCAAAGCCCTGCCCTGTTTAAGATGTGAATCACAACCTCCCTTGCTACCCTTGCAGAACGTGCTCCCAGCTCCCAGCATGGCTGCATATCCCTCCTCACTGGGCTAAGCCTTACCCAGGGCAGACTAACAAGCCACTGGAAGAGACAGAGAAGCTCAAATTACTTTGTAGGAGAAACAGAACAGCAAAAAAGACCTCCAAGGATAGGTATTTTGCTTAAGTCACAAGCTGATCTATCAAATCAAGAACATCATTAAGCTACTTACAACACAACATCCTTCTTATAACACAAGAGCATCATAGCAGAAAAAAAGAAAGTCAGTGTGTAATGCAGCTCCTGAGCACCAAACTGACCCATCTGCAGTAAAAAATGAACATGCAAGCCCTGCATGAAGGGCAGCAGACTCCAAGAGAGGCAATTGGTCATTCAAAAGGCTGAAAGGTTCACTCATTTGCAGTTCCTCATTTTTCTGATCGTTCATCTTCTTCTACAACCCCGGCCTCCCACCTGTGTTCTCCATCCTCCTTCACCACAACTCACTGCCAGCCAACACCCGATCTGCCCTTGCACTCTCCTAGAAGACCACTGTGATCCCAAATCTTGCCCACCACTATGCCCACCACCTCTCTTTCTCCTCTTCTCAATGGGCCCTTGGAAAAGCAGTCACTCAAAGACGCTCCTAAGGGCAATGATCAGCTCAACCTTAAAATCCCTACTCAAGTATGACAAGTCCCTGGGCATTTTTGTGCTAAAACAAACTGACATATCCCTAGAAAGCCCAAGAATGGCTGCTCTCTCCAGAGAGGGTACAGGGGATGGAATGTGAGGAGCCACAAGCAGGATAAAGCGTCCACAGAGGACAAAATGGATCTTCTAGGAGCCACCCAGGAACTGCTTCTGCCTGGGAATACCACCAGGGAGAAAGAAGCACAAGCTGCAATGTCAGCAGGGCAGGTTCATAGGCCCTGCATAGATGACTGCAGATGTAAAAACAGCATCTTTCTTTCAGGGGTCATGCCTCCAATTGGTTACTCCAATTACCATTCAACACTCACAGCTGACAGCACATCCCAGCTGGTGCCTGACCAGTGTCAGGCAGCAGGGAACAAGCTGAATTTCCTATCCACAGAAACCCTCACCAGTTTGAATTTTGGATGTGAACCTTGATGCAGGATTCTTTTACTGCCTTGACATTAGGCTAATACACATGGAAAAACCATTTACAATTGCTGGAAAAAGAAGGTGGTTCAGAATACAACCAGCAAAGCACTTCAGTAAACCCACAGCAAACTAAAAAATAGCATTTGTTTCTTTGGGAGAAAGAGTTTCTTCTAATTAATATCTTAAACAGCACAGGCTTATCTCTTTAATCACAACTTCTCACACTTAATATAGCTGTGCCATCTTTGTAAATAAGCCATTTCATTTATAATGCAAGAAGCACTTGTTGAATTACAAAAGCCTGGGAGTAACAAGTCTGACTGCATAATTTATGAACCCTTATGAAATTTCATATGCTGCTCTGTGATCCTCTGAACTTGCCATCACTTAAATGAAAAAGAAGAGGCAGAAAGCAAATGTACTGCTGGTTCTGCTGACAGAGCTCACATCTTCTGTGTTTTTGTTACAGAAAGTTACCATGGCTATCATGGGATATGATTCAGGATGAATAGAAACCCATTTACCACACAATAAATCCCACAACCTTCTCCCAGCTCCTAAACTCTTAAACTGGATATTGATTTTTCCAACAAAACCATTGAAAATTATTAAACTGGTACTCTGAGACCTAGATTGGGGTGAGCTTAAATCAAGTATCAGGCAGAAATAATTAAAAACCTGAAGACAAAGTTTGGTCAGCTTTCTGCAAATATAGAGTGAATATTTTCTGAATCTCCACTTATCCAGTTAATTCAGTTCAATGACTAGTTTTATTCAAGCTGCAAACTCCACAAGAAATGAAAAAAGGTATAAAACCAGAGTGGTTTTTTCCTATTCTGTAAAAAAGAAGCATGTGAGAATAAATGACTTCTTCAATTTCCAATAATATTTCATGTTTCTAAGTTAATTTAAAATACAAAATGTGCTTAAATAAGCTTATCTGTGTGCATATTTATTATCCTTAAGGTAATTTAAACTACTTTAAAGTGGCTCTTCCTGCAAATGGTAGTTCCACATCTCTTATCGGAACCTTGAATATCTATGAATTCTAACTTCTATCTATTTTATTTATTCTAGCTTCTATTTCATTTACTTACTCTAATTTCTATCTATAAAAAATTGTAAACATGGTTTGACAAGGATGACTAATTTTTTTAACAATTCAGTTTTAAAAAATAATCACACACCACCTTTTACCATAATAAAAACAAGAATGCAGTAAAAGCTCTCTATATGCTTCAGTAAATGGGCAAATACCTAACACATCCTCCTATTCATTTTGCTGATAAGGCACTGTAATAAAGATGATATTTGCCAATGTGTGCTTTTGGATGGTGACCCATAAGCATCATCATAATGAATTAAATATGTACAAATCCAGACTATAAAATATTAATACATCACTTATGCCAAGATTTTCTTTTTACTGATTTAAATGAAAAAGTGAGCTCATTACTTGGATTTAAACCAACCAACCCCGTTTCTGTTTTCATCCTCAGATGTAACATTTTATATATTAGGCGTCGTAGGATTTCATTAGAGTTGCAATGCTGTTAATGTGGGAATCCAGCCTTAGGTCACTAAAATGGATCAATAACACCATAGAAAGCTACTAATAAAAATGTGACAAATAAAACAATATACCCATAATTTCAAGCATGTTATGGGCCCGCTGTGTTTTTCAAAAAGCAGTATCTAAGTATTGTTGTTTATCTGTCCTATATACTTAGCAGTCTGGAAAAAATTAATTACCATGAGTTAGTTTAAACAATCTTAGTCTAGACAGGCAACCCTTAGGAAATATACAAAAAAAACTCATAAAAAATGAATCATGAGCTAGTTACTATAGTAATACTTCTTCTAGACCAACAGCATATAATATTACTCATCACAGCAAATCCAAAGTGATGAAATGTCACACTGTTCTGCAGAGATCTTTGTTTCTGTAAGATGCAGGAATCAAATACTCAAGGGTATGAGTTGGGGTGTTGATATTTATGCTTTCAACAGCTACAGGCTTCCCTAGATAACACTATATTTTTACTGTATACCACAGTATGGTAATCCAACATTTTTTTTGCTTTTCAGCTGTGCTGTATAAATCAATTGTATACTTTCCCAAGACCAGGGCAAGCTGGGTATGGTGACAATCAGGATTAATGTGTGAATATTGTAATATTAAACTTTTAAATTAAGTGCACACTAGAGAAGACTGAGAGACGGGGGATTTAGAAAACTGGTACATATTAAAACAGGAGAGCTGACAGACACTGTTTCCAGCTTTTGCACTGTTTACTTATCACTATCCTCTGATGCTTCTGGGTACTCTGACAGCTCTTATGCTCTACAGTGATTTTTCTCTATACGTACCTACCCAAGAAACCATGGCCTTTGCTCTTAAATGGGGACCTCATCACAGCCATCCATTTTTTATTAATCTTTTCCTGTGTGTATGTTTTACTTGCTGATACTTATTCACTTAGCCTTGCACAGTTGGGGTATTATTTACCTACAGGTCTAGGAGATGTAAAAGAAGATGAGGTGGCTTAGTGGGTTCACCAGGTATTTCCCACACGAGAACTGGCATTGCACTCCAACATTTGCTTCAGATCACCCTGCAAAGCATTTCTATTTTATTCTAAGTAAAGCTTTTAGAAAGTAAGTAGATAATATCCACTGGGAAAAAAAATAATACCCTTATTGATTTTGGCCCTAATCTGAACCCAAGGAGAACTGATTTTCTTCTATATTGAAAAGTTCCTGTATGTCTTCTGTGCTTTGCTAGTACTGTTAGCATAAACCACAGGTTTTACTCAGTTTCTCTTCATGAGAATGCATTTTCTAAAGAAAAATGGAACATAATCATCTTGCTCTTTTCCAAGTATGTGATAAATCCCAAAATTGTACAGAGGGGTAGCAGGAGTCTGGCTGGGCACTAGCAATGAAGTATTGTCATCACATCCAAACACTTTTAACTTAAAATACTTAAAGTGCTCTGTCCTGTGAGTTGTTCTGTCTACGCTGAGAAGACTGGAAAAATCAGTGGGAGGTTGAGATAATGCAGATGTATTTTTCTTCTCTTTCTTTTGATTCATAATGGTGTTACACTTAATCCTCATGTGCCCATTTTCCTCACGAAGTCCTTCCAAGGAACTCCCAGCTGATAGAAGGTAATGGGAGGCTGCTCACAGAATCAGAACAAGCAACTCAGAGCAAAGTCACAGAAGAGCCAGTGAACAAGATGGAAACATTTATAACTAAAATGCTGTGCAGCTCCACAGTCACCATGTTAAACCCCCTAAAAAATTCCAGAAAAATGTCAATGACAAGTTCCACTGGCACACTCAATTTTTGTGGCATCACCAAAAAATCACTGGTGCACAAAGTCTCCTCTGGTCCAGTACTTCCCCTTTCAATGCAATCCGTTTACCCTCTAGTCAGTTTTCTATCAATTCTCCAATTCTTCTGTGAACCCAAATCTTCACAAATACTTTCCCTAGTGGCAGTTTACAAAAGTCAAGGTGGACAATATCTGCTAAATTTTTCATCCTTGGGAAACCAGCTGTTTTCTCAGGAGAGTAACAGATTATTCTGACACAAGCTTTCTTTTAATACAGCTATGCTTTATTTTATATCATGCCTCCAATATTTTTAACCTCACTGCCTTAAAACAACTCTAAAATCTCAAATTTCTGAAGTGAGAGAACCAAGTCCCTAAATGCCAGATCCTGTGGTTTTCTTTCTTTTTTTCCCTTTAATCTGTGAATATTAGTGATAGTGTCTTAGGGAGATACTGGAAGTTGCTTCATTTCAGTTCTATGGCAGTGAACTTAGGCAGAAGAGGAGGAAGCTGGAAGGAAGTGAAACCAAAGGAAGTGGATCAGGAACAGCAGGAGATACTTGGCAAAGGTACAAAACTGGGACGTAGAGACACACAAAAATATGTTAGCCTGGAAGGTGACTGACAGCTTTTGGACAGTTTGGATGGTAATACTACTAGCAGGTCAGAGAGGGGGAGATGGGAACACAAGAAGCAGCCCAATAGGGTTCCTAGAAAGTTAAAACATGGAACTGGAGAGGGACAAGAGGGAAGAGAGGGAGAGAGCCCCAGTTGCAGGCAACAGAGATGGGCAGCGCCTCACAGGACAACTTTGGAGGCTGGTGACACATTGTGAGAGCCTCCTCAAAGGTTAATGGCCTACCCTTTTGTATCAGAAAAACTTGATTTTTTTTTTTTCTGATGACACCTCTAAAAACTACAGACTCTGTAAGGTACTCAGCCTTAACAACACTTGATACTGTTGAGTCAGGGACAGAAATACTCCAGTCTTCAGGTGGATCAGAAGGCAAAAGAATAATATTTTACTTTATTTAGCAAGAAGTTGCAAATTTTATAGTCTTACTCGCTAAGTGGGACCTGATTAGTCTCAAAGTAGAAACATCTCACATTATTGGTGACTACGAATAGCACACTGTGGAGAACCAAAACTATAGACAATGGTTAGAGAAAGAGAGATAATAATTGTTTGAATTCTTTCATCTAAGATTCCCAGGCTTAGCCTGGGAGAAATTGTCTCTGTTCTTTCTTCAACTGAACTGAGAATATCCACAAACAATGAAGTGGAGATAGTCAGATCAAGTCTTGTACAATTTATATAATGTATACACATCATTATTAGTCAGCTAAAAGATTGAGAGTTAGGGTATTCTTGTGTATGGATAATAGGTATTGCTAAACTACCTGATGCTTAAAATATTTTCATAAAAGCCAATCTGAAAATCACATATGCTAGTTAAATGTAAAGATTATGGGCTTTTGTTCTTCAGAAAGCATTTATGTCCCTACTTTTCATGAAAATAGGTTCTCATCATTTTGAAGAAACAGAGGAAGAATAAGCTGTTATGAAATTGTTGTGGTACTGTAAGTTGATTAACTGGGAACTAGGAAAAAATCTAGAGCTAGTGAAGGGATAGTTCTTTGTTCTTATTCAAGGGACAGGAGTTTTAACCATATACACAAGAAATTTATTTGAGACTTATTTTTCTTAATAGATATTCATTCGAGGATTTCTGCAGCCTCTCTTTTCCCAGACTGTTAGATAGTTCTTTTCAGAACAACAGCTGCAGCAAATCTAGTTAAAATAAAGAGCAGGCAGCATACAGATCCATACATATGCTTTGTGAGAAACAGGCAGCATATCCAGATTTATATGTGTGCCAGTCCCCTAGGACATCATAATTGTGTTTGTTCTTTTAATAACTTTAGGCTCCAGTGATCAGAATAAAAATTCTATGCTGAAGCTAATGCTTCATCCTTAGTTCACCTCACTACCCTAAATTATATAGTAAGCAGACTTAAATAAATGCTGGAGTCTGGCTCCTTTCTTACAGCAGACTCCAACCACACATAATAGGTTGCCTGATTTAATTCGGGGTCTCTCTCTTCAAATCTTACTTTGTTTTTACAAAACATTTGGCTCAGCCATCTCTTTCTGTGCACAGCTTTTCTGAGCCCGCCTTCCAGCATGTGGGGAATTGCAGTCTCCCTGACAGGAGCAGCACATCAAGCTTCCTGACTTGCAAGAGCAGTTGGGTTATTTAGACAATCTTATTCTTCCTAATTATTGTATCTACACTTTACATTTACAACCTCTTCCTACAAACATACCCCAAATAACTGAGTTAATTGAGCAGCTTATTTAGCAGGCATGGCCTTCCAGAAGCTATTGTGACTACAGCATGCCAGTCATAATCTAATGATTACATATGATTTTTTAATTCCTAGAACCAGATTGTAATGAAAACAGACTTATAGATTACCAGTATCTATGAGGGGCATTAAGACAAACAGAGGTCATAAACAGCACAGGCTAATGGGACAGTGGTGGGCAGAAAGCCAAACCCCACTCAGTCAGTGTGTCATACAACATAAAGGCTAAAAGTAAGCTGAACATGCCTAAATATACTTCCACTTTCAGTTTCTGACCACCTTGAAAGATTTTTATTTTACATGATCTGACATTATCTTGAATCTCTTATCTTGAGACCGGAGATAACTGCTTTAGGAAGGTCAGAAATTATAGAATCATAAAATGGTTTGGGTTGGAAGGAATTTTAAAAACAATTTAGTTCCAGCCCCTGTACCATGGGCAGGGACACCCTTCCACTAGAGCAGGCTGTTTAGAGCCCCCTCCAACCAGGCCTTGAAAATTTCCACAGATAGGGCAGCCACAGCTTCTCTGGGAAACCTGTGCCAGTGCCTCACCACTCAATTCTTACAAAATTCTTGGAGGCCTTGCTTGATTAGGCAAGACTACTTGTCTCTGCTACACATGAAATACATAGCTATTTTTGTGCCTCCAATAACTCAAAACCAGTTTCACAATAAAATTCTGAGCTTGGTTGTTGATAATGCTGGTGGAAAAAGAATATTGAAGTGGTCCTTGCACCAATTCCCTGACCACCACCTTATGATGATCCTTTTCTCTTCATCACTACCCATCTTACTGTCCTCCTAAGGACAATAATGCCCCTTTGTTTCTGTATCTCCTCTATCCTTACTTAGCTATCTTCTGTAGCTCTGCTGGGTGCCACCTTCCAAACACCTCTATTAAAATATTTTCCTTTCTTCCTTTCCCTTCTGATTGATGGGAGTCACCCAACATGATTTGATCCAGTGCCAAAACTGCCTTTCTAGAATTGCCTTAAATCCCATGTCTCTGATATTCTCAGTAAGGTCTCTGCCATTATTCCCAGTAATAATGGTATTAGCTGTATTAAAATCAGCTGTATTAAAGAAAGGTTGCGCTCCCTCAGAGGGCACTGACTGGCCCCACCTGGAAGTCCTACTCACATCCTCTGCCCATGGCCAGGAGTTCCAGGTAGCTCAGCTTTGGGCTCCCAGACCATGTCTGGGCTGTGCTGCAGCTATGCCTGTCTCCAGTCCCATCTTCTGGGTGAACCTTGAACCAATGCTGGACCCATCAGCACATTCTGCTGCTCTTACTAGGTTCATACCCTGTCTGCTTCTGGGGCTGTTCCTGGACCCCATCACCAGCCCCCAGCTCTGCTGAGGCCCTGTGGGACTGTGCCCTGGTCAGTGAGAACACAGTCCCAGTTCCCTTCACTGTTTTCCTTTCTTTTCCTTCTGAAAATCAAGCCGCTCAGCCTGTCCTCCGTCAACATACGTCCCTATTTTCCACTTTTTCTGTGTCCTAATTTTCTTCCACATTCTACCCAGGATATAGTTTCGGTTGCTTTGTTTTTTCTCAAGCTTGAATTTATCTTTTTATGACACCTTCCTATTTCCCCATTTTTCCCCTTTTCAAGTCCAGTTGTCTTTTAAATCCCACCTCAAAGGTCCATTTAATTCATTTATTCTTGCCAGACCAAGCTGCTTTCCCCTTTGAGGATTGTTCACCATGAAGTCTTTTGAGTTTTGGCAATAAAATCCACAGACAAGAAAGCATCTTTCCACACTTGGTGGTCTCAGACATAGTCTGCCCTAACCTTGGACTGAAAATGTTGATCTTTTAACTATTTGCTCCTGGAAAAAGCCACCTTTCTCACATGTCATTAATTTTCTGTGAATATGTTGCTGTACCTATAAACAGAGAGCCTTCCAGTCATCTGACCGGGCTTATTGCTAAGAAATACTCGTTCCTGGGATGAAGAGAAGTCTCTCTGCTCCTGATTTCTGACTCAGGCCACTTGGTAACCCACATGCTGCTCACCAAAGATATATCAATCATCATACATCGGGCAGGAGTGACCTCCACAGGTACTTGCAAGTTCCTTCATCGAGACATCATGTATGGCTTCACCTAAAGTTCTCTCCCACTCACAAAGCAGCCCTGTCCTCCAAGCGTTTACACCCTCTGCTCTCATAAAATGCAGCATCTTGTGCCTGATCAGCAACCTGCTGAAACTAGGCATGGATATGGGAATGATAATTCTGTATTGTTTTAATTTTTCACTATCTTAATGGAGAGCCTGTATATGGAAAAAATACAAGAACAGATACTCCAAATTGGGATGAGTTCAGCATTTTTTTTGCAATTCATTTAATCAGTAATCACGTAAACTTGTGGTGCCAAAAACTCACACGGCTACACTTACTTTTGAAACCCAGTGTACCCAAATGAGGGAGGAAATTGCTTTTGTGTGATTTATAATGGCAATGAAGAGTTATATTCTTTTTGGTAATGACATTGTGTGATGCATTTTTTCTTTGGGGAGAAAGGTTCTGAAGCGTTTTAAGCTGTCTCATCTACCATTACCAACTCCAGCAAAACTGTGAAATCCTCACGGAATCATGACTGCATAAAAATCCAGTTATAACTCACGAACTTCTCTGTACTTTAGTTGTGGTTTTTTGTTGTAGATTCTTTTATGGAAAATTTGACAGTTTTATAACCCATTGGGCCCTTTAAAGGGATTCGGTTATGTATTATGCCTGCTATGTTTGTGGGCGGCTTTTAGAGTGAAAGGGGAGAGGCAGAACACCATGAAGAGGGAGTGCAGCTTGCTCATGACCTACAGAAAATGAATGAACTGGACAGCACAAACTCCCAGTGTACAAATGGGAAGGGCACTACCTAAAATCAGTCCTTGCTTTGGCAGCTGGGAGGGTCAGTGCCACTTCTAGGGCTGGCAGAGGCTGCCTGGAGCTGGTGTCTGTCCCATCCCCTTTGCACAGGTAGCATGTGGCAACTGAGCTGCAGCAACAGCCGCTGCAGTCTCTTTGCCCATAAGACAAAATGCTTTGGCTTCAACTTCCTGCAGCCACACTATTTACCAGATGGATTCCTAACAAACAGCACAACCCAACTGTTGAATTATTTTACATATGCTTGAAAGGCCTGGGAGGAAAATAAACATAAAACAAATTACTAATGGGAATTGAGTGATGCATTTTTGAGAGCAACAGACCCCATCATTATCTCAAAAAAACCTCTGTGCATTACGATTCTATTAAAAATAAGTAAAAAATCTAAGTAGTTTCCTACTCTGAGATAATGGGTCTAATTTTCACTCAGCAGAAATATGAATCCCATTCCCACCTGAGCACCCATTCATTAGCAATGGTGTATGAATGTGTTAAAGCTCATATCGTGCTGCAAATATGCTTCAGCTTTGCCTGCAAGAAATTCCCTTTTCCCTCTTCACTATGAATCTACATTGCTGCTTCTGTAGGACAGCTATTATTATTATTATTATTATTACTACTTTTTCTTTTGGTTTGGGCTTTCAATATTAGGAAGTGCTTAGCTTTTTTCAGCTTTTTAAAAAAAAACAAAACAAAATCCAAGTGAAATTAATGCAGCCATGAGAGGGAGCCTCTGATGTCTTTGTAGAGAAGGAAAAGCTATTGACAGTGACAGAGAAATTAATGAAAATAATTATAGCTGAGAAATTGAATTCCAAGAAGCAGTGACTTTGCCTTAAGACCAAATTCTATTTCAGTGTAAGGTTCGGTGAAAAGATACAATTTATGGCGTAACTGCCTCCTTTCAATATGCAAAGTATTGAGAGGAAGGACAAAAATCTGACTGGGATGAGAACAACCTTGATTAACAGTTGCTTAATGTAAAAATGCAGCAGCTCTTCAGCCACGGTGAGTGGCAGAAGCAATTCAGGCTACTCAAGAGTGCCAGCCCTTTGCAAGCAGATATTAATATATAAATACAGAAGGGTAGTAGAATAGTACCAAATTTTCATTATCTAGACACAAACTTTTTAAATGGATTTTGCAAAAGAAACATGCAGCTTCTTTCCTCTGTGTGAAGTCTGCGTGAATACAGGTTTTATATATGTCACGGCTCCCTTGGCGAGAAGAGGGATGAAACCAGAGTTCTCCAGAAAAGACAGCAGAGCTTTCTCAGACTCTCAACATCTTGCATAACCCTATCATATTCCCTAGACCGCTGACCTTCAAAATGTCATAAAGATAGCTAATATTAAAAGTACACTTCTACAGAGTAGCATCTGGGCTTTATATCCTATTCCTGCCATGGCTTTTCAGAAGAAATCTGCCTTAAAGCATATTTTGCCTAAAGGATAAAAAAAAGGATACAGTATGTTTGTAATCAGTATCTTCAATAGTACATTTAGTGAAATATTAATCACTTTTTCTAGTCCCTGAACTACTTACGAATTGCTTATGTCATTTTTTAGAAGATACCACATAAAGATTTTTTATGTTGGTATTTCTTAACTATCATCTTTCTAACCAAGAAATTTTGCCAGAGGGGCTTTACTTCACAATTAGAGAAACTCATGTTTTAGTTTACTTGGTCTGGAACAGTGACACTCCCCTTTCTCTTCCTACTAATGGAGGGAAATACCAGACTGATTTCTCAGTATCATACTTACCATACCCCTTCAAGATGCTTCTTGTGAATGCTAGGGGACTCAGTACTGGCCTTTTCTTTCCCATAACTGACACAAATATGCTACTGGAACCCACACCAGTAGCACTCATCAGTTGAAGCTTTCATTCTCATATCCAAAATAACTCTGCACAGGCAATCACAATTAGATATTAAAAAAAATCTAGTATTTCCCAGAATCTGAAGCTATTAATCCAGAGATAAAACAAGAATGGAATATTTCATTTAAATGCTTGTAACAAAGTTACAAGGCACCAAAAACAAGGATTCCAACTGAAGCAGCTTCAGCTACAAGCCTCCCTGCCAACCCCACCTTCCCCAACAGAGCACAACCCCTCCCTCTTGACTACACATCTGTTCATCACACCTAATATAATCTCAGTTATATAAGCAGCTCCAGCACAAGACACTTGATACAAATGTTGATGTCATGGTGATTTTTAAAAAAACATTTCTATTAACATTCTGTCTTCAGCCTTCCCAGCTGGCTGACTGCAGATCATTGTCCAAGATGTTCCAATTCTTCCCTGCAGAGCTTTCTCATGTATCTTAATAATAATTCATAACATTTCTATTGCACCTTTTACTTTGATTCCCACTGACACATTCAGCTGTGACTTTCAGAGCAGCAGTAATGCTGTTGTACTTGTGATTGCAGTACAATCAAGGCAACATTTGTCAGGAAAAGAAATATATTTTACTAGATCAATTATATCAACTAAGATAATTATAAAAAACAGACGATCTCACAGTCACACAAGGCCTTCCTCACAAAGTTTGCTGTATTGTCTTGCCTGCAGTTATGAACTAGAAAACGCCTGCTTAATGGTGTGCTGGCCAGAAAATTGAATTGTTTGGGAATATAACCTAACCTTGTTACAGGAGTTATAAATTTGCAAAGATTTTATAGTTTGAACCAGGACCAAATATAATCAAACTAGAAACATATTTTCAAAAGCACGTTTCCTCCCCCTCTCATCACTACATTCTTCACTGACCTCTTTCACCTTTTCACATACATGTGGAGCAGTGAGTAACTATTTACATTTTATGCTGAAAATTAAGAGACCAAGAAATGCATGCTAGAACAAAGAAGAGAATGTAAATCAATCTAATGCTAAAGCAATCAAGGAGAAAGTGAGGTAAAATCACTTTGCAGATCTGTTCCTAGCATTTTCCCTCCCCAGTTTCAGGAATGAGTACAAGCAATCACATGCCACCATAAATTAGCCTACCACTAATAGCATACACACAAGGCCAAAAAACAGTGAGCAAACATCACTGAATAATATCTAAAAAGCAAAAAAAAATTTCCTTTTGGCATGGATGTAAGATGCTATGAAGTAGAATAACAGAACCCTTAGTAGAGGGTGATAGCAAATTTCTCCCATTGCCCCAGTAGCACACTCTGATCCCAAGGAGTTAAAGTCTACAACCAAGCATGGTTCAAGTTCCACAATCTCATCCAAAACTGGCATCTCTGGTGAGATCATGAAAGATCATGAGGAGACCATGAGGGACACAGACATCTGAGCAACCAGAAAATCCATTTTACATGTGTGAGTTCATTTAATTGTCTACTTAGATGGCAGGAATCTCTTGTCACTGTTGAACTAAGGTCACTGAATCATAAGCTTAAAATATTCTTCATCCCTCTGTCCAGATTCAAAGTTTCAAGGCCATTGTGGCTTTTATGTAACCAACTGTGAGATGCTGCCAACAGATCAGTTATTTCATTGCTACACAACGAAAATGTTCAGAATCAGATATGGGAAGAAATGCCTCTAAATGCACATATGGCTGTGAAATCAGTCACTTTGCAACTTCTGAAAATCTTTATTTCTGTGTGGTATGCACTTGCCATATTTGAGAGATGCCTGATATAATCTGTGCAATGGAGAATTACATCTAGGCCTGATGTAATTTCTAGACAACACCTAACTGTAATAGCCAGCATATTCCAATTCCAAGCCAGTTCATTTGACCTTCTGCATCTTGTTTTCCCCAAGCTGGGAACACTCCTGCTATGCCATCTGTTCCTACCACGGAAGCAGCAACACAAGGACACAGAAGAAGATGAGCTGTGCTTTGGCAATTTGGTCCTGCTTGAGCCAAGGCAGCATACGGTTATGTTGTGTGTTCATCAAGACACCAGTGCAATGAACTTCCAAATTTCCATTGAGGATGGTAGCCAGGCTATGCTAAAAATAACTATGTCACTCACAACAGCAATAACAAGGATGGTAACAGTAACAGCAAACCACAATAGCACTGCCATGCCTAATGTCTTTATAGTTTTAATTTTCCGTCATTTCCTTCACTTACATTGCACTATTGATCTTTAACTCTGTATTGAAAGGGTTGCTAAATTGTGGCACCCTGAGCAAGTGGTCCATTTATCTGGACTAAAGCTAGAAGAGATATGAAAGGGGGAAAAGGGTAGTTACATGCAGCCAAAATTAAGTATTTCTTAGGCCACATATCCAGGCTGGAATTAGCCAGGTTCTGGAACATGAGCAAAAATGTCTTTATCTGTGTACACAAACCTTGCTGGATGCCCTTAAAATTCCAAATAGCAAGTCTGAGATCTTCATTTGCTTCTTATGTTTTGAGTACACCACAGCCTTGCCACATAAGTCCATGTACTTTGGACACAACCTGCACATTACATTGAGTCATATCATAACTTTACAATGTCTGTATAATGGAGTATGTCTCCTACACTTCCCGTTTACCTGACAGGACTAATGGACAAGTCTGACAGGGAAGCTTCCTCTGATGTGTGTCGATATGTGGTATATCACAGAACAGTAGAACTGCTGAGGCTGGAAGGGGCCTTTTGATAATCTAGTCCACACCCCCAGCTCAACCAGAAGCAGCTAGAGCGGGTTCCCCAGGACTGTGTCCAGTAAGGCTTTAAAAATCTCCTCAGCTGGAGACTCCACCACCTCTCTGGGAAACCAGTGCTTGGTTGCCCTCACAATGAAAAACTGTTTCCAGATGTTCAGAGGAAACCTTCTGTATTTCAGTTTGTGCCTTTTACCTCCTGTGCTGCCACTGGGCACCACTAAAAGCCTGGCTCTGTCTTCTTTGTCCTCCCCATTTAGGTTAGTTTTACACACCAGTAAGAGATTCCCTGAGCTTTCTCTCCTCCAGGCTGGACAGTCTCAGCTCTCCTGGACTCTCCTCACAGGAAAAAAGCTCCAGTGCTTCTCTCTTCCCAGTACAGTCCAGGATGCTGTTAGCTGCTTTTGCTGCAAGGGCACACTGCTGGCTCATGGTCACCTTATTGTCCACCAGGACTCCAAGCTCCCTCTCTCCCAAGATGCTTTCTATCTGGTCAGCCCCAGACTGACTAATAAGATTTGTAAGTGTCTGAAAATGAACTCCCCTTTAAAATGTGTGCCTGCATAACACCAGACTTGGATGTTGATGTACAAATGGCAAAGAAAAAAGAGATCCTTTAGACTAGACCAGGCAGTGGAATTTCTTACAGCCAGCTGTGAAGTGTTGATGAGTCAAACTTGAGACTTTAAGTGGAGTGCTCGGCTTGCAGCTACCTTGACTTAAAACATTCCTCTCAGACATTCACACAGGACCAGAACAGACAGTCATAGTCTTCTGCTTTGAAAACATCTCTCTGGTGTAGTTTGGTAAGTTTCCACTCTCTCCCGCACAACAAAAGAAGATAAATATGTGTGAACACCAGTCTTATGCCTCCTATGAAACATAACTCATCTTCAACCTTCTACATCCGTCATTTCAAATAAAGAGATGAAACTTTCACTGGGCTATCTCAACTCCCAGGTCTTTCCAAGGGAAAAGAGAATCCTTGAAAAAGAAAATATTCTACAGAATTTGTTACATCGTGAAGATTGCTTCCGATCAAAGGCAAGTGATCAGTAGCCTGTTACAGTCTGAAGCGTCTTCTGGATTCCTAATTCAATATCCACATGGCTTCTGTAACTATAAAACCTCTTTCCACAGTTAAAGGCTCCTTCCATGACCTGAAGACATGGTCAAAGCACACTACATCTTCCTCTGGATCAACCCTGGATCTTCTGGATCAACTACCCTATCCCACTGTACATGGCGGCAGATGGAAGCTACAGAGTTCATAACTAAGGGAAGGAAGAACACATTCCCAATGACCCAGTCAGGAGCCAAAATCAAACTGGTCTTCCAAATCACACAGTGAGAAGGTTGCACCCTCTCCTGGTGCAACCAGGATCAAGATTCCAAAGACAAGACCTGCAATACAACAGATGCAGTGACAAAGGGTGGCAGAATTCTACCTCTTCTGCTAAGATCTCACCTATAGAATATGATTGTGATCTCAAAACTTACTCTTACCAGAATGAAACAAAAGGCTCAGGTCACAATAACTCACAATTCTATAGGATTTTTTTCAATGAGAATAAATGGAAAAAGCATCAATAAAAAAAAAAAAATTGCCACGTTGCACTCTTGCTTAATGCACTGCAGAGGAAAGGGGGAGTATATATGGTCAATGTTTCCTTTTCTGACCTTTTTTTTTCACAGAAAGCTTTAGTCTTAGACATTTGAACACATTAGACAGACGCACAAGGGTTAACAGGTTAAAAATGTGAAAGCCTAAGTGCATGGTTCACAATATTTCTGCAGTTGTCTCTCAAGGCAAAATTCTACTGAATATCAGTCAGATTAATTCTTTTGTTGAAAAATGAATGTAGGATTGATTACCTATGGCCTCTGCATCTCAAAGGATTGTACCTAGTACAAGTAGGACAAACTGTAAGCTACAAGTGAGCACACCCTCCTTCCAGGAGATTGAGAAGACAGGGATTTAGAAAGTCTTCAAGAAGCATTCAAAACAAGAATCTTGAATCTTCAGTTTTGAGGATGATTCTAAAGAAATATATTATTTTTTTAACATATTTCACAATTTAAATCTTTATAACTCTAGACCCATTATACAAGTCAGAACTTTGCAGAGTCTGAAACAGAGAAATCAGACAGCACATGTGCATGATTGCTTATAAAACCAAAATGTTGTATAAAACACATACGGGGCGTTAAGAAAATGAGAGCACCTCCACTAATTTCTTCAGCCTACACAGACATATGACCAAAGGATAAAACAATCATCTTCTAGATATTATATCTATTCTGCACCATTTTAATTTCTAAGTAGTCAGATCTTTTGCCCAAGGAGTCTTCTCACTTGGCACCACTAACACATCCCTGAAAAGAATCATCTATTCATTTCAAAATTGAATAGGAACACAATTTACTAACAATTACTTCAGCTACTTATTCCTTCAGATTTCAAATATGAAGCCACAGCTTTGCACCCCTAAAACAAACTCATCCTGTGGGGCAGGATATGGGTTGGATTCTCACCACTGTGTCCCAGTGCACCAAGGTGCACAGGGACATCTCATCTGCTCCTGCATGACAAGTCCCACACACGGATCGCAGTGGATCAGCCCTTTTGGGGCAGACCAGGGACAGGCATTGCCTTCCTTTCACACAGCAGCTGTTTGTCCTGGCCGTACAAACTTAAGAACAAGACAAATCCAACAGTATGGCAACTGGTTCCAAGGGTACCTGGAGGCACAAGCAGTCCCTGGAGAATCCCCATAATGAGGCCAAAGCAGGGGTAGCATCTCTGAGCAGAAGTGGTGACCACTTCAGAATAGAATGAATGTCCTCCTGCACATGCAGAAGACATATTCATGAATAAGGAGAGGTGTTCATTCTGAATAATCAATCTTAGGAACTGTCACCTGCGAGGGTGGAGTGGATAGGAGATTCACACTTAAATAAATATAACCTGTTTGATTTAAAAAATCTAGCAAACACCTGTGTATATATTTACATGAAGAACAGAAGAATGAGTAGGCAGAATACAATATTCCACTCCATTCCAGAAGCACGTTGCATAAAAATCCCAAAAATACAAGCCTGGAGCAATGTCAAGATTATTTCACTGCTTACGAAAAACCTGCAATTTTGCTGTTAAGCTTGATGTTTGGAGCAAGATTCATTAATGGTCTAACAAGAGGTAAAACCACTCACAGAACACAATCAGTTTTAGTAGCAAGGGACACATGACCTCATCCAGAGGCCATAAGAGAGGTTCTCAATGCAGAGTCCGATGCTGGATTGAAAAGCAGGGAGACAACACTAAGAGCCACTGCTGTTTACAGGGCAAGACGATGCAGACACTGCCCTTGTTAAGCAGGCCCCAGGTCTGTGAGCAGTTTTGCAGACAGAGTAAAGCAGAACTGAACAGAGTGGCTGAAGGAGTCCTCTCATGGGCTTGGCTAAGGGGATCAGACTGTGTAGTTCCAGTTCTTAACATTTATCCATTTAGAAACCTTTTCATCTTAGGTCGTTCAAGTCATAGCATGTACAGCATTATCTGTTGACAAATAACCTTTATATATATATATAACATTTAAGCACAGGAGCACATCTACTAAAAAAATCATCAGATTTAATATTTTCCTGCTTGCAGCTGACTCATAATGTGACTTGAACTTTATATTTAAATCCTGTGTGTGTGTGCATAGTGTGTCTCTTGGTATTTGCTTTAGTTTTTCAAATATGTTGTTAAGTGAAAAATGTTCTGCTGTACAAGACAAAGATGCTGAACATAATAAGCTACTGTCAGTCTTAAAATACATGCTAACTTTTCAACTGCTACATTGCATAAATAGGTATTTAGAGGCTGTTTAATGTGACAGTGCTCACAGGGGTTTTCAGATGAGAGATGAAGATTTGATTCTATATTGCAGAAAGCTTGATTTATTATTTTATGATATATATTGCATTAAAACTACACTAAAAGAATAGAAAAAAAAGTTTCTCAGAAAGCTAGCTAAACTAATAGAAAAGAATGAATAACAAAAGTTTGTGGCTTGGACAAAGAGCAGAGCTAGCTAAGCTGTGATTTGCCATTAATTATAAACATCTAAGATGGGCCAATCACATATGCACTTGTTGCATTCTACAACAGCAGATAACCATTATTTACATTTTGTTCTTGAAGCTTCTCAGCTTCTCAAGAAAAAAAAATCCTAAAGAAAAGATTTTCATGGAAAGATGTCTGCGACAGTTTAAAAGCAGATTATTTATGTAACAGTTCATAACAAATCCTGTAGCAACAGTACCATTTTCATGCAAATTTGAACTGAATGCCTTTTAAAAATATACTCCTTTTGTCTAATAAACTTATTACAAAGGTAAAGCAGTTCAGAAAATGAAGTGTTACTGAGCTGTGAAGTTTTTAATATACATCAGCTTCAATATTGTGAACATATTGGGTCAGATTCACCTGTGTCAAAAGTCCAGAGATGTCAGAACATTCTGTAATTAGTATTTGCTGCTTTTGCACAACACTGGGCAGATGGTCACATTTTAAAGAGATTTCAGTACAGTGGCCATAAGTCCTTCCACACTAATGGTGCTGTTATGATTGAGGTGTCTTAGGTCAGGATCTGCTTTCAAAAAACAGTACAAAATCACAACTTCCATGGACTTTTACTAGAAATTTGGGATAAATCACATCTGAAAATAAATCCTTAAATTAAATCAGTGATCTCCAGTGCTTTTTTTTTTACAATAATAACATTTGATCTTGAAATGCCACTTCATGTGTCAGGGCTCAGCCCCAGGCAAAGATTTTTCATTAAAAGGGAAAATAAATGCTTAGAGGACAAACTCTGGAACCTAAAAGAAATTCAAGCCATCAGTTGTGCAAATAAACTGGAGTCATAATCTAGCCTTCAGAGAGACCCAGGGTCTCCCCTGCTCAGTTTCGTAAGTCACAGACAGGATCAAGGAGGGCAGAAAAGTTCTGCTGTGTAGGCATTAGCCTGCTACAACTGAAGTCTATTGAACAAAAGTAACAATTTCTAAATTGGCACTAAGTTAAAGAAAAATTAAAAGTGAGCTAAATTTTATACTTTCAAATGCTTTCAAATGCTTAGTGCATCTCCAAAAGTATGATCCTAAATGGATCATCCATAAGACAATCTGTGCAGAGCCAGAAGCTGGACTTCCATGATCCTTGTGGGCCCCTTCCAACGCAGAATATTCTACAATAAGAAATTGTTCCATGAAAATTTGGAAACTGAATTTCTCTACTTAATTGTGACACTTTACTGCTGATGCAGAACTTCTGTGGTCTTCACTGAACCAGGCAACACTCTGAAAACACACAGGGGAGGCCACAGCAGCCTTGTGTCACAACTGGTGCTAAATGTAAATCTCCTGGGGACGGCAGAACAATTCCCGCTCTTCGCTGACTCAGTACCAGCTTTTCCTTCAACACTGACAGCAGTTACTGGGAATTAGTGTCAACTGGCCTAGGGCTGTGGGACAGACAGGTTTCCCACAAGAGTATGGTAAGAGAAGGCCTCCAGGTGAAAGAAGCTTCAGATTTGGAGCCAACAAGTGCTGACCTACTGAAGGAAGATGAATCAAGTACAAATCCCTGTCATGCTCAGCCCTCTTGAATATACAGCCATTCAATATTAATTTTCCATTTTTTTTTTTTTACAAGCTGACATTTCAACCCCCCACTCCTATTTCTGGCTGCATAACTTTGCATCCTGCATTCCCCATGTATAAAGAACAGGATTCTTGTGTACAAGTATATTTTTTCCTCCAGCAATGCATAAAGGGGTGGGTGTTCACATATATGTAAAGCATATGTGTGAGCATTCACCCACATTAACATTTTTGGGTTGTCAGTGGCTAGGTCTGTGTGCAAGTAATCATAAGACAGGTTGAGACACAACAGGTAATCATAAGACAGGTTGAGTCCCATCTGCAAAACTGAATTAATCATGTTCTGTCAGCAGAGATTTAGCTCACAAAGAGCTTGAGTCTCACAACATATTATTGACTTAAAGGCCATGCTGGTAAAGCAAATGGTATAAATTAAGCCATTTCTCACCAGAGCATTATATTCTTTAAATGTCTAACAGAGCAGCAAGCAAACAAAAAACATGGCTGTCCAAAAATATCAGGTCTGTAATTCAGTCACCACTGCTAAACCAAGGAGATTGGGATTCTTCAGGCAACTCACACACCACAGGGATACTATCTGGGTTTTTTTTACCGGCCAGCTCAGAGTTTTTTGCATCCAAATAGTGCATTGTAGTTGACATAATGTCTTATCTCTGAATTGCAGAGAGAAAAGAAGTCTTCTGAGTTGTGCTTCTCTGTCTGTTCAGGAGATCTGAGGAAGCAGGGAGAACAGATGGGCAAAGTAGCACGTGCAAAAGCATCTCTGAACGCAGCAAGTCACTCAACAGAAGATCTAGAAGGGAGCCTTCAGCTGTCACTTTCCCAGAGGTATCACATAACATTTTTGGGCCAGGGTTTTTATTATGTTGGTGGCTTTTTTATAACAGGCATTTTAATATATTAAGCTGAGAATGATAATACCTGAGGGACTTTTGGCATTGACAGCATTCAGTTAGTGCAAGAAACCAACAAGATCTGTCCACTGGGCCACAAATCCAGGAAAGGGCTATGACTTCAGAACAGCCCAATTCTGTTATACAGAAATCACTACAATGAGCATGGGGAGGGTACAGCTGAGCTCTGTTCTCACCATGGCATTTTGTTTCCTGAATCTGGGTAGCTCCTCACAAGAAAAGGGAATTACACCCTAGCATCATTTACCACCCACAGACCCTGACAGATTTAGCAGGAGGTACAGTGATTCAGTACACAGAGGGTGGATTAAAAATAGCGACGTTGTGGCTAAGTTGCTTCCACTGTGTCTCTAAACACTGACAGCCTCAAAGCAGCCACTTACAACACTTGAAAACTAGCTGTGCTATTGGAATAGTGTGTCCACACACCAAGGTCATTAAATTTCTCATGGACATGAAGGCAATGAGGCCAGAAAAAAGACAATCTGGTCAAAAATCCTGATTGCATGGTTACTGAACAAAACCACTACTTCCTACTCCATGCATTTTAGCTTTAAAAACGGATGAGTCAAGAAAGCAAGCGGAGAGAGCAGCACAGCACAAACTCAGTAGCATCACTATGTCCCTGGGTAGAGAAAAGCTCAAATATACAGAGAGACTGTTCTACTTCCACTGTCTGCAATCAGTATGTTTGTTCTGGGATAAAACAAACACCCATAATCAAATACTGAAGGAATGCTGGACTGCATCTCATATACTCGAGCAACTGATCAAGAAATAATTTATCCCTGTGCAAGTCTTGCCCTTGTAAGTCTGCCAAGGTCAGTATCACTTTAGGTTATTAGTTGTTGGAAGTGGTGGCTAAGTTAAACTGCCTAGAGCAAGCTTTAAACTTACATACCTGACTTCTTGGACAAAATGCGTGTCTTACTTTATCTGAATTTGCAATCCCCTGATAATGCAAGGCACGTTCTTCCCCTGTGCTCCTTATTCTCTGCGCTTATTTCCCTTTTTGGCTCAGGTAAGTCTTCCATATGCAGCAGAACAAGACATCACTACAGAGAATATACAAGCATCATTCATCTGACATTCACCATCATATGTCCCTCTTAAGAGATAATTCAAATTAGATTTAAATCCTAGAAAGGTGGGGTTTTTCCATTAAAAGGTTGCTGCATGTGCAGTCTCCTAAAGTGATTTAAAATTTTTTTTCTTCAACTCACCATAAAACCAGTAATCTCCTTATCAAGTATGCCGCATCACCATTATGAGCCACAGACTAGGACCTAAATCCCACTATTCAGCAATCTGAATGCAGGTTTTTGCTTTGGTCACAGTCTTAGCAAGTGTCCCAAAGGCAGTAGCACCTCTCTGGTCTGCCCTGCACCTTCATATCAGCTCAGGTCCTTTGTTTCATTGAAAGTTTAGGGACTTTAGGATTGTTTCAGCGCTTAAACTAATTCTAAAGCAGTTCTTAAATTCCAAAGTCATGTCACTGCTTTTTTAAGATGTAAACATGTTTTTTTATTCAAATCTGACAGTATCACCACTCACTTTTACTTAGAAATTCAGTGTTAGAAACTGGAACTGCTTGTATGCAACAGAGGATTTTAATGACCAGTTATTCCCCAGGTAAACCTGCGTCCTGGTTTGAAAAGGAAGTGAGTTTTTTGGGATGCTTTGGTCAAACCAATAGGTGCTCAGATATGAATATTGGCACCCGGTGTGGCCACTGAGGACATGGATACGCCTCTGAGAACACAGGGGGTTAAAAGCAGAGAACTCCCGGGGCAAACTCTCTTGGGTTCCGTCCATTAAAGAGGTCAGAGCTCCCCTGCCCGGCTGCTGCCAGCTGGGCGGGGCAGGGGAAGCCATGCGGGGAGAGAGAGAGAGAGAAGGTGTCTGTGCCTGTGCCACCTTGAAATTTGATAGCACAGCCGGCTGAGAAGGAGAACGGGGTGCGGGGAACAAGAAGGTGCCTGGCAGGGCAGCCGAAGGAGTTCTGGACAGGCAGAGCCTGAGATTTTTAACCCTTTTCTTGAATGATGGAAACCTTACAAATGCTGATCCTCCTGGAGGTGAATGAGAAGTGAGATAGAGATGAGATAAGAGGAAATGGGCCACAAGAGAAGTTGAGAAGAATCTTAGGTGGGAGGAGATGATGGAGTGGCCTTTGGCTGGACTTTTCTTGTATAGCCATGGACAGAACCATTTTTTTCCTGTGACACAGAGACTGCATTTAGGGGGAGGCAATGGCTTGGAGCCAAGAGAGTGCAGTGATGTTACGTGAAGGAGTGCATGAACAGAGATGATGGGTGAGGAGGGTGGTGGTGCCCTCCGTCTTCAGGGAAGAAGAAGACCTCTGTTCTCGAGACCCCTTGGTGAATTTGGGGGGGACAGGTGTCCCGAAAGTGAGATACTGTGGTTTTTTTGGAATTGGGCAAAGCATCCTTAAAAGGGGAACCCTAGAAGCAGCTCTGGTCCATGCACAGTGGTGAAAGCACCAGGCATGAAAGGAAGATGTCACGATGGCAAATGATCTCCAGTCAGTGCCACATGTGACATGGAAACACACGAGGTTTCAACTGTGTTTCCAGGGGAAGCCTATGGTACAAGAGGGACTCCCCTCTCCTTGATGAACTGAGAATTGATTATCTGAAGGGTGGTGATGGACTGAGAGTTGATAATCTGAGGGGTGGATGTATTGGAAATTTGGTGGAAGAGGAGGAATGTTTTTGGAAGGTTTTCATTCTGAGTTCTGTGTGTGTTTCTTTTTATATATAGGTGTAGGTTAATAAAGTTTTTCTTCTTTATTCCTAAGTTGGAGCCTGCTTTGCTCTATTCCTGGTCACATCTCACAGCAGACACCAAGGAGCATATATGTTCATGGGGACACTGGCATTGTGCCAGCATCAAACCATGACAACCTGGCAGGAGCAGAGCTCATGCAACCTGGTAGGCTTTGCAGCATTCCATGAGATGAGGAGCAAAAGCTTTCAGAAATCACTTTTCCAAACTGAATCTGGATCAGTTATTCCACAGGAAAATGTGATTTTTTCCTTTATTATTCCGTACTACCAAATGTCTAACCTCTGAAAATCATTCTTTAAATGTAAAATAATTAGCACTCTGAAGGAAAATTGAGAAAGTATTTATACTTTAAATAGCACAAACCAAATCCACAGACTTCTGTGTTGCTGTTTCAGTTAAATCAGTCACATTTTCTACTTTGGCTGTTTCCAGCATTAATTCAGGTTGCAAAGTCTCTGTCCTGTCCAAGGGCCTGTACAGTACCACAAGAGCAGAGAACCATTCTCTCAAGGAATGAGCCTATTATGAATAGAAGCCAAACAGATGCATGGCATCTTACAGAACCTGGTTTAAAAAAAAGAAAGATGAACATTAAACCTCTCAGCAAGATCAGACTGTTCAACAAAAGGCACAGTTGGTATGGAAGATGAACCTTTGCTCCACTGTCTCCTATTCAGAGCTGAAAATATAGTGAGTCATGCCAGTAGCAGTTTTGCTATTTGGCTTTACAAATTCAGGTCATTAGGCTTGGATGTACAGAATCATTCCCTTCCTACCACAGATCATATGCACTGATACTAAGGAACACTCAGGACTGGACACTGACCAGCCCTTACTTTCAAAACTCACTAAGATAGCCCATAACAAACCAAATGAATACAGTCAAGTTCAATAAGAGAGGCAAGAGTGAAACTACCATTACAACTAGGAAAAAAAAGGAAGTCTTACATAAAGCTCTGAATAATATATCCCTTGACATTTTTCCCCATCTAGCACATCCCCATCTTGTTTTTCTGACTTTTATTTTGTATTTCTGATCAAGGCAAATGGTTTAAAAGTGTGCATGAAGACATTTTTTAAAAGCTAGTTGATCTAGACAGCAGACAGACCAGATGATCTGGAGAAGGCTGAATGGGAGCCAAATTACAAAAAGAGACATATTAAACATTTTTTAATTGCCTTGTAGCATCCCAGAGAATCTCCCAGAAAAGGCACTAGTCCACCTGTTCATTTTATTTTCAGGTAAGTACTTTTAAAAATAAGCCAGAGGAAGAGATAAGTATAGAATGACAAGGATGTAAGGGAGAAAGAATGAGTGATCTTCAGACACTGAAAGGAGAGGCTGTACATCCAACCAGAAGGACCACCATCATCTTGTGTTGTAGAAAAAAAATCATATTTTCCTCATCCCTGCATGTACCTTGAGGGGGGGCATCATTTTAGAACTGTTTCATGAGGTCAAATCTCTTCATCTCATACAAACTCTTCTCACCCCTACCTCCTCCATTCATTATGTCAAGTGTAGGAGGTAATACAGAGGATCCAGATTTGCTCTTGTAGGAAATTTGGCTGTGGTGCTGGTGACCAGAGTCCCCATAGCCTGAATGACTGCCTTGGAGCAAGATAGGAAATTCACAGGAGAAATGGAAAGCTGATGAACAGGAAAATCCCTACGTCATCCAATTTCCAAACACATTCAGATCAGGGAAAAACTAGCAAATGGACTTCCAAGCTAACAAATAGCAACCTTGTGTTAACATTCACAGTAAGCTGCCAGTCCCACTGGCTCCTGAAACCCTGCTGCAGCTTCCTGCACTGCCTGGGGTTTGTGCTTCTGAGGAGATTTTATGACAACAGAATCACTTGACAGCAAGGACAGAAAACCTCAGCATATGGAAAATATTTTTTCTAACACTACAAGTATACATACACTACCAAAGGACTTTTCCCTCTCCAATAAAACAACCAAAGAATTAAACCGAGATTAAGTATGGCAAAAAGGGATCATAAACAGCAATTGCTAAGATGACTACAGAGCTGCAGCTGGGAGCTGCTACATTGTTCCTTTGGAAAAAAATAATTATCAGATCAGATTTACAAAATATATTAAAAAATCAGATCAGGTTTATAACTGTTTTCCCTGAAAGTCTGCATTCTTAAATCACAGCTTCAAACAGGCCAGGATGGCAAAAGTCATGAATCATTTACCTGTGATACTAATGCACTGCAGCAAAACCTCCAGTTGACATAATTCTGAGCTGATTCTGAGCGCCCCCTTACATTTATTGATATTCTAATAAATGTTGGCATGCTAAAAAAAAGTTCAAAATACTCTTTTTTTTCAGTCCTGTAACCTTGGCTTGGCTGACATATGGACTTCCTGAGCAGCATAGATCTACCTGCTCCAAGTAAAAGGTTTCTCAGACAGCCTTTTGGAAGAACCAAGAAAACTCTTTCACATGCAGAACCAGGGTTAAAAAATACACCTATTAGTAGCATCCAGGAAACACACCTCCTACTACATCAAGGCTACTGCAGAAAGGCATCTTTCATCTTAGTTTTGACAAAATTCCTCTCCCTCCAGTGAACGCAATTTATCTGATGGATTTCTCTTTAAAATGAGGAATGAAGTACATCTCTGTAACTTTATTGAATATGAAATAAAAATGAAATAGAATCTAAATATACCAAACACTTTCCTGCTCTCCATCCCTCACATGAATCCAGTATCACTCTTGTGTCTAAACAGAAGCATTAGAGGCAGCACTCATCCATTTTTCAGTGTAAAAAGCAACCTTGTAAATGCTAAGAACCAGCATAAGAACCTTGGAAAGACTGTCAATGAGTGTAGCGTATTTTTTGCTGTTTCATTCCTGGGTTGTGAGGTTTTTTTCCTTAGTTTCTTACTCTTATTCAGCATATATGCATACATCTCACTATTAATCTTCCTCCCTACCCATCCACCTATCCATAAGATTAATAAGGGGCATGCTAAGTGTGTTAGTGCATGGCTGCATACAAAGACAGATATGTACTCCTCCTTTATAACCAGATGCCCCTTCCTGCAATTTCTTCCACTGGCATCTCTTACAGCCACTGTGCAGAGGCATGTCCCATCTTGACCTAATTTCCAAGAGATCATAGGCATAATGGAGTTGGGCTTCATCTACACACACTGTGCAATCATTCATATATTTTTTTTACTTGGATTTTCCCCTTGAACTAATATATCCTAGCCTCTACAGACCAGCCTAGCCTTGACAAAATCAGTCCTACACTGTACCTTCCTTGTGCTGGTCTCTAAGACAGATGCAATGGATCAGGGCAGCAGTGACAGATGATGCACAGGCTACCAGCAGCAGGGAAGAACTCTGCTAGACTTGAAAGCTGGATTCTTCCATCTGGGCAAACATTTCTGAGTGTCAAAAGAGAAGGGGGCAAGGCCTGAAACAACAGCCTCTCTTGTTGGGACACGAATTCCACAGGACAGTGTGAGGGGGAGTTTTAAAATGTGGGTACTGTGCTGTCACAGCCATGTCACACCCTCCAGCTCACCCATGTAACTCCAGATGGTATTAACCTGGAATTATGTCTGAAGATAAGAGACTGTATCCTCCATACTTCTTCCCTGGCCCCACAGAAGAACCCCAGGCCTTGGAGAAGAGAACAAGGAGCGAAGAGAAAACAGCATGTGATGTTATGAGTCCGCAATGGAAAGAACTGCCCAGGATGATTATCTCTAAACCCAAGGAGGGATAGAGCAGGACCCAGGACTGTGGCTGCAGCAGCTTGGTGCTCCCCCAGAATGGTTGTGACTGTACTTTTGGGAGGAGTCATGGTCCCCCTTCAGAGGAGAGAAGAATGTTCTGCACTTTTACAAGATCAACACAAATGTCTGTGTATTTTCATTTTTACTATTGCTCATGATAACACCATTTTATCTTAATTTCTTCAAGATTACTGCAAAGCTGTTAATTGCAATCAAGCTATTTTATAAGTCCAAATTACAGGAGACTAAATTATTTATTATTTATTTTCAGTTATAAGTGGATCATTTGTGTTCTCTCTGAGTAAGATGATGTGTACAAAATATCCCTAAAAATGTCAACTAAGTGGAGAGAATCAGAAAAATGCCTCTCTCTCATAAGTGCCCATTGCTTTCAGAATACAAATCATTCTCACACAAACACAGCAATAGCATGGTAGGCTTCCACTGAGTATAAGAAATACATTAAAAAAACCCCTCCACTCTATGCCATGAAGTTTTTACAGCTAATAGATTTACCCAAGCAAGTGGGGCTGTTGACTTCCATCCCCACACCATTGCAGATCACCTCTTGCTAATTCACCTCTTAGTGCTGCTCAAAATCTAACTTCCAATTTAGCCTTACCAAGCAACTCCTCCCCATGGACTCTTGAATATCCCTCGAATATCCCTCACCTCCCCCCCCGCCATTCCTGAATGACACGATCTTTCTGGATACCCACAATTACCAACCATTTCACTGGAAATGGGAATGCAGGCACTAGGGGTGACAGCTGTCAAGCAGCTGCTTATCAAAATTCCAGTTAAAATTGTTTATTTGCAAACACACATGGAAGTCTTAAGCTATTGACTGGCTTTTGTGTGGATTTAATCTATTACCACAGGGCTGTTCAGTATAAACAACTTCACTCAGTCTGCAAAAGTAAAATACAAATTCACTTGGGTGCAATTTACTGTGGTAATAACCATACTGTTTACATCATGATCAAGTACAAAGAGTAGGTCTAATACCCCCAAGGAGAACAGACTGCATAAATAAGCATATTTTATGGGACGGCTCTGAGATTTATTCCTGATGCTTTCCAATTGTGACTTTGGAAAATCCTTGCAAGCCCTTCAGAACAAGCAAGGTAAAGCTGACCTTTTTGATAGCTGCTGGTAAAATATCTGATCTTGTGTTAAGCACAAACTTAGCTGTGACCTTCACTAAACCAGAAAAATGGAAGTTCCACCATCAAGAATCACAACAGCTCCTTCTGTGCTGGCAGCAACACATGAACACTGGGGCAGGTCCAGTTAAACTTCAGGTCCCAGGATGTTAAATAATCCATAACTTTTGAAAGACTCTTTGCTGGGGCAGTCTTCATTCTTCCAGCCTGACCCAGGAAAGTGGCAGCAGCAGACAGGATGGCCCAAGACACAGCACTGATGGATTTCTACTAACAAGCAGCACAGTGGAGGAAGTAACACTTGGGAATCCCACACTAGAGATGGAAATCCTCAGCGTCCTATGTTACAGCAATGACAATTCAAGTTAGACTTGACAAAAACATTTATAAAGGTTTGAGAATGAAGCATTTGGATAGATGGTAGAGTTTCCAACCTAAAGTCTCAAATGGTAAGATGCCTGAGGTAAATGTGTGACTCCCATGCTCTGGGCAGGAAGAGAAACTACAGGCACTTCTGAGCACTTTTCCAGTCCTATTTCTGTGACTCTGCTCTCAAGTGTGTTGTCCCGTGTCTTGAAAGATGGAAATGAAATTTCTGTTCCATAGTTTTCTACTGCACACACTCGCTGGTACTAATGACAGAAGTGAGAACAGGACCCCATGTTTACAGGCTTCTTTTCCTGAGCATCTTCTCCTCCCTCCCAGCATGTATGACAGCTTTTCTCTTGAATCTGTATGGTGTTCTCCAGCCTCCTGATAGATAAACAGCTATGAGTTCTGCTGCCTTTCTGCAGTACTAAAAAAGATCTGAAGGCTTTGCCTTTTCAAAGACAACCTTTTCTTTTTAGCGTTTTCTCTCGGTCTCTGGAATGGGAGTCCAGTGATATAATGATTCCTCTGATTCATGTACATGCCATATCTCGTTTTTTCTTTAGCAGTGTACAAGAGAGTGTATTTTTAGAATATTATCTCATGATACCCTTGATAACCCAACTTCTACATAATCTAACCCCTAGTAACATAACCTATTTTCTTCCTCAGGCTATTGTAAGCTATTTCCTCTTTTCAGTTTGTAAATTTTTCTAGTTAAAGAATTTGTCTTGACACAGAAACTCTGCTGCACCCTTACCTGTGCTTCACCATGTGCAGAAAGGATCAAGGGAGCAGACCTGTTTCATCTTTCTGTGTCCTCTGCATTACATCATATGCTTCCATGAGCAAACATTTGTAAGCTGAATCCATGTTTTTATGGGAACACATTACACATCCACTGATTTCTAAAGAGAGACAGGCAGTATAAGGCAGTGGCACTCAAGCCACAGCCTGCATGGAGCTGCCTGTCATGCAATGATCTTCTCCTCTCTAGCTGTTCAAGTATGTTAGAATTAATTTAAAACACATGCAGTACTTCTCTAATGTTGCTCTTTTGTGTAAACTGTGATCATGAACCAAATGACTGAGCAAGGCAGAAATACCCTTCTTTTTAATATGAACTTTACACCATTAGAAACCTGCATAATACCATTTTTCAGGGCTCTATCCTAACTCATGACACTTTTTTTTTGTTGTTTTTCTGAAGATGTTTTTGGTGTCTGGAAAAATGCCACGTGCTATCTCAGACATAAAGGAGTCACACAAATAAATCACACTGGAAAAACTCTCTGTGATTTGCTTAAGTCGCAATTTAAGTGAATAGGAAATCAGTTGCTCATCTCAATTAGAAGACAGTCACAGCCAAAAAATCCTATTATAGAGACCATATTATAAAAATGTGGATTAGGAATTCCCCTAAATTCTATTTACAGAAGAAAGTCAGAGATGAAGATCCAAAGGATCTCTTCCCTGTATATGGCAACATTTGTTTCTTACATAAAATGCGTCTTCAAGACATTTAATCTTTCTACAGTCATTTCGCCATCTACAAAGGAGCATAATAAAACTTACATTCCTTTATAAAGTGCTTTAAACTCCATGGATGAGAAGAACTATATGAAAAAAAAGTCATATTTTTATTACTGTTGTTACTATTAAGCTACCACAGTCAAGAATATTTGTCAAATTATGGGTTTAATGAGATAGGTTTATCAAAAGTAAGCGGGGGTGCTGGCAGAAAAGCCCCTATACTCCTTTCTGAAGTTGGTCATCAGTGACAAAATCAATTAATACAGAAATGTTCCTGATAAATTCTAGACTCTCCCTAGCTAAAAAAATGCTTGACAACAAGCAGAAGAGCAACCCAGGATGGACACTTCTTAATTTAAAAGAATCAAAGGTCACAAGTGTGGAAACACATTTGCCCCACAGGATCTCAGTGAGCACAGATGGCACCACCAACCACTTCCACTGTTTACAGTACGAAGAGAAAGAAACATCCTGACTCAGATGAATCCCATCAGCAGTCCAGCTGTTCAGGAAAAGCCATTGGGAGCCCCCTCTGAAAAGCAAGAGGTCAAGCTTGGTGCCAACAAAAGCAATGGGGCAGTCAGATAGATGGTGAGTGTGGACACCAAAAACTGCTGTTATAAACCACTGTGAGAATTAATAAATGTACGCCCCGTAATTGGTTTCATAATGCTCTGCTTGTGCCACCTAGAAGGAAGTAGATGAGGAGACATAAAACCAAGTGAGGAGATACCAGTTTCACAGTTAAATTGTTGAATTTGTTAGGATCCTTGTATCTTCAGTCCCTTAATATGTTAGCAAAGCAAATTTTTCCACTTAGTGAACCAAACTGTACACACTACAGCACTGTATCCCTCGAGCTCATTTTTTGACTAAGCAATGCTCACTAGTAAGTGTAGCCCAGCCTTCATTCACATTTGCACTGGCACACAGCAAATATGAATTCAGGCCATATTTTGTGGTCCTTTTCCTGCCTAAAACCTTGTGAAAATGCACAGCACAAGTGCAAGGTTTCCTGCTTCTAATACTGTGTATTTTGTTATAAAAGTAAATGAACTGCAATCAGAGTTCAAGCAATATTTGAAAAAAAAAACGGTTGAGTACATGATCAATCCTGTAGAAAAAAATCTATAAGAATCTGTAAAAGTAAAAAAATATAGCATTTTCCCAATTCTGGTAAGAATATTTAATTATTAAACCCCACAAATAGCAACAACAAAAATAATGAATAGTAAAGAACCTTCTACTTTGATAAAGCTCAGTTTATGCTTTGCTAAAATTTCTATTTCTCATTCTGGTAACATTTTCTTTGGGAGGTTCTCAAACTCTCTCATAACACGCCCACAAAATACATCGCTTATCTACTTTATAGATGAGAAAATCAAGCAAAGCATGATTAATTCTCCTAAAGTTGTAATCATCCCTAATACAGAGATCAAAGATACTCTATTGCAATCCTGGGAGTAAGGGAGCAAAGCAGCGAAGCAAAAGTTAACCTCAATCACCAAATGACACAGCACATCAGTGATAAAGCTCCTTCTAGCACAGTGCTAAGAAACTGATTTAAGATTAATCTATCAAATATGCCCACCTCTCTCAAGGCTGTAGGCAGATGGATGTGCCACTAAGACAAATGATGAACTGTCATCCTCTGATGTCACCGCCCTTGCCACTTGCAATCAGAGCAGCCCCAAAATAGTGATTAACTGCTGAGAACAGAGGTTGCATGAGGTACATTTGGGACTAAGATCCTGTCACTGTGGGAAAAATCTTTTCCTTTCAAAACACTGAGCTTCTCCAATAAACTGGAGGTTAAGAAAAATCCTACAAAATAACTGATGATTTCATCAATTGTACAAGGATCACAAGGCCGAAACGTCTATTTTGCTTGACAAGAAAAGCAGACACACTGAGAGGGAGACAGTAAAATACATTAGCTGCAGACTTTGTGAGAGGGTATCAGAAAACATTTAGAGTTTTCAGAAAACCTTCTTTATAATCCCAAAATCACATGGAAGGTACTTATGGCAAATCTCTGGCTGGCTTTTCTTGCCAGAAACAACTGCAGGGTACCAAAAAGTCAGCCCTATCAAAGACCTGCATCATCATCATCACATATCAAAAACTTGTATTACCCCAGGGAAACAAGTCCACTACCCTCAGAAACCTGAGGGATGTGGTTTTGATGGCCACTACATCCAAAATCAATGGTTAGTTACCATAACCACAGCATAACCAAAATTTCAATCAAATGTAGTACAATCACAGAGCAGTTACAATTCAGCCTTAGTCTAGAGAAAGAATCTCACCACTATTCTTCATGGAATCACTAATATTCAGTTTTTTTGACAGTTTCACAATATGCCAGATTTCTTTGCAATTGTGCATGATGTGCTTCCCAGCTTAAAAGCACTACTGATGTGCAGGGATGTCGCCTGCAGAACATGCAAGCCGGGAAACACCACAAATTGATTACTGTAAGTGCAATACAACAGATTACAATGCCAAAAAGAGGGCACTTTTTGGCCTGGGAGCTACAGGGAACCAGAAGCTGAATATAATGCAGCATCATCCTATAATGACAACAAAGGAACCCAGGATATCTGACAGGAGGAGAGCTCCAAGGCATAGGATATTCCTCAGCTCTGTTCAATGCCAGTGAGGCACATTCCACAGAGAAGTGGTTCCATGAGAGCAAGCTCATGGTCTGAATGACCAGCAATCCAGAAAGTACAACAAAAACTTAGGAAAAGTTCAGAATAGCTGGAGCCATCCAGGCTTTGGAGGAACTGGAGTGTGCATTTCTGCAGCAGAACATCAAAGAGATGAAACAGACCATGAAATACAGCCAGAATGCTAACACTGCTCGAGGCCAGAAGGCAAAACAAGGTCATGGCCCTCTCCAAGCCTGTGGTGATGTGTGCTGCAGCCCTGAGACCCCCCACTGGGCCCTGCAGAAGAACAGAGTTCACCCAACTGACCCATGACAACAAAGCAGACACATGCCCAAGTGACATCTGGGTACAAGACTACATAACAAATCTCGAAACCAAAAGCTTATTGAACTTTTTTTCTCCCTCTCCTTTGAGATATCATCCTCTACTATTTTAATATAGTTGCAGGAATTTGAAATATATTTAAAAATTCATCATTACAGCTATTTTCTCCATACTAGTTTCACAGTGAACTCTGTACAATACCTTAAAACTCCAGGGTAAGTTGTCATCTGCTCCATCCACTACACATTTCATTTCTCCTCATACCAGACTTCTCAGCCTGCTCCTGCTTTGTCTCTTTTTTTGCACCTCCTGATGAGGAGCAGCTGAGGGAGCTGGGGAGGTTCAGCATGGAGAAAATGAGGCTGAAGAGAAGACCTTATCACTCTCTACAACCACCTGAAAGGAGGGTGTAGCCAGGTGGGGGATGGCCTCCTCTCCCAGGTAACAAGCAACAGGACAGGAGGAAATGGCCTCAAGTTGCACCAGAGGAGGTTTAGACTGGGTATTAGAAACAATTCCTTCACCGAAAGGGAAGTCAAGCATTGGAACAGGCTGCCTAGGGAAGTGGTTGAGTCACCCACCCTGGGACATTTAAAAGATGTCTAAATGTGGCATTTGGGGCCATGCTTTAGTGGTGGCCTCGGCCGTGCTGGTTATCACTTGGGCTTGATGATCTTAAAGGTCTTTTCCAACCTAAATGATTCTGTAAACAGAAATGACTAGATGAAAGCCACAGGCTAAGTATGAGAGATACACTTTATCCTCAGTAGCAACAGAGTTTTTAATACATCAGGGATGAATGAGGGATATTGATAGGTGAAAGGTTTACTCATTTGAGTTCACTTCTACAGCAAATTTTTTCGCTAGATTCACTTTTGCAAAAGTCAAAGTGTAACAAACAAAGTTATTCTCTGTAGGGTTATTGACAAGAAAGAAAGAGTTATAAGTAGTATTGATTTGGGGTGAAATGGTAGAACGTGACAATCGATAGGGCTTCGTCAGATATAAGATAGACGAAGACACAAGTCATTACAGGATTATTACAGGAGACAAATCCTGGTATCAGCCAAGGAAGGGAAGAAGCTGTAAATGGGATCCAAAACATAAGCTGTAGATTGCTTTTTAGAAAAAATAACCCTAAATTATTCATTTTAATGTTTTAATATGTGAGGCAGTTTTTATTTCAGTATATTGTCAGTCCTGTTTTTCTAAAGCTTTTGAAACTAATTCTTTCCACCTCCATAGTATTTTCATTAAATGTCATCAAAACTCTTTTCTAATCTCTGAGAGAAGTATGATTATCCTCATTTAACAGATAATGAGAAGATAGAAGGAGACTGGAGCTACATTTTCCAAACTAGTCAGTAATGCCACGTGCCTTGTGTCTAAATACACAGATCCATAAAATGAGAGTCTTACAGAAATGAAATTTTCAAAGGTACCAGAAAATCACAACTTTGGTCAACAGCAGCTTACAGAGTTCCCAAACTCTGGGTCACAGGCTGGGGAGCCAAAAGCTGAGCCCCCACAGCAAACACAGCAAGCTACATAAGTACAGTGAGCCTGCTCACAGATACAACAGAGCCTAAAATAGGAGGGATGCTAATTCACAGTCCTCTGCTCTAATTAGAAAGCTCATTATTTTTACCACTCGAATGACTCAGGGTGAAAGAAACCAAACAACTGTATATTCTACCACATGAAAGGACTGTACCTTTGCTGGGATTTATAAAGTGCCTACCTTCTGAGCACAACCACACTGGAAAATAATAGTAATAATCAGAACAGCAATGAATGTTTTTCACTAGTGATTATGCCCATGCACAATCGTTCAGTGCATTGCCTTTTCCTAGACTCTGTCCAAGAATACCCCCAAATTATTGAAAGATACTAAAGTGATTTACAAATGAAATTTGATACAGAATTAGTTACACCACTGAGGTGAAAGGCAGCAGCATTAGTAACGATCAGATCGCACAACGATTTATTGCAGGCTGGGATGGAAACTATTCAATTTGAGGGAGATATAAACCATATTTTGAAGAACCTTTTGCACTAATTGGCCAAATAAGTGCTGACAATCAAACTGTGGGATATGCAGAGCCTCAGGGAGGAGGAGGCCTTGGAGCAGCTTCATTTTTATGAATGGAGCCATAAGAAGGTTAGAGAAGGACAGAAGCACGCACAACTCCAATCCTAAGAAAGGCACAGGACAGGCTGAATAGCGCCACCACACTGAAACATGAACTGCCCAGGAAATCAAGGTTGCACAGTTGTAATAAAATAAATTTTAAAAATAAAAAGGCATTGATTTTTAAAGAGGGGTATGTAGTGACTGCAACGGTTTAAAAGCTTTTTTAGCTGGAATCACATTTGCAGTCACGGGATTTCTATTGGAAAATGGCATTATTGTCTCCAGAGAGAAAAATAGGACTGAATCAGGAGGAGGATGGACAAGATGACCTTTTGAAGCTCTCTTCAGCCATACTCCTGTAAGTCCATATTCAGTGACAGAAAACACATCTGGACTAGAGCCGTTGGGCTTAGGCATTCAAGTTAGAAAATTTTGGCATAAATCTTTGGCATGAGAAGAAGAAGCTCAAGCAATTTTTATATTGGGCTCTGCCTGCCATTAGTGATGCGATTCAATCATAAAAATGGCTTATTCCCCTAACACAAATATATAATACCATGATGGAGTAGGAATGTGAAGCTGCTCTCATATCACAGCTAAGTTCATTTTGCAGCAAGGCAGTTTACTTTAAGATTTTTCCAGTAATCCACTCTAACTATGAAATAAATTTAAAATAATTTTGTAATTAAAAGTACCTCCTGAAATATCACACAGGCTCAACAATTTAAATGATAGTGTTAAAAAGGTAATTAAAATTAAAAAGGCCAAATAAGGCTGGGTCGCTCCTCCACTAGGAGAGTGCTGAAGGACGTTGCATTTGCAAACTCGAATCGCCAGCTTCCTCCCCAAATTCCTGCTTTCCCCAGCTGCACGGGGAGGGGATTTTGCTCTGAGAGTCATCCAAGAGATGTCGGAGAGGACGGCGGCGGGGCAAGGCTTTTTTTTTT
>NW_005054602.1:67398-90931 GCF_000277835.1 Geospiza fortis | reverse complement strand
CAGCCGCGGGCACGGCCGAGCCGCCGCTCCCGCTGTGCCGCCCGGGCACCCCGGCCCGCGGGGACACCCCCTGTCCTGGGCCGGGAGGCGCCCCAAAACTGCCCAGGGTAGGGGAAGGGGAAGTTAAGGCTTCGCTCCCGGTCGTTTCTGCTCGTTTTCACCTCAAACGGGGTTTCGTGGTGCACAGCACTGACGGAGCATCTTTGGAGTGTCCTGTGCTTTGTCACGTAGACAGAGCGTTAGATACGAGACACGGTTTAGCACCGCTGGTGCCAGTGCCTCATCTGTCACAGTTTTTGGGAGTGGGAAGGTGTATTCCTGAGCACTCTAGCCCATCAGCTGCCTCTGGGGAAAGGCAGGACTCCTGGGCCTGCCGGCTGGAGCAATTTACTGTTACGGATCAGCATCCAGCTATATTTAGTGAATCTGTGAAATTCACAGCCACGAATCACTGAATCAGAGACTCGGTCTCGTGGCTCCAGCAGCTGTGGTAGCTCTGTGTTTTCTGGTGCCATTCCACAGCTGGGCACTGCACCTCTTCCCTTGCTCAGAGGTAGCAGAGGGTGTCCTCTAGCTGAAAAGGACTCTGCTAAGCAGATTAAGGTGTTTGGCACACTCCTGAGACACAGCAAGGGGAACAAAACCAGGGACAAGAGAATACACATTTACAATGAAACATGCCTATGCTTAGTACAAACACAGACCCAAAGGCACGTGGGGTAATATTAACAGCATGTGGACATAGCACATCCTGATGCTTCAAAGTTAATAATAAATACTGGTAACATTGAAGTTCTTTTCAAATGTCTCAGCTATCTGATGCTCATTCCTCCAAGTTAAAACTTAAGGCTCTTCAGGATAGGTTTTAGTTCAGATCATGTATAAGTTCAAAGGCCAGTGTAAGAAGCATAGTACTTTATCTCCCTGGGAGAAAATGGGCATCTCACAGTGAAATGCAGGTATTCTGCTAAGAATAGGGAAGTATTGGCCAATTTTCAGCTAAGAGAATTTTGCGGCTCCCTTTAAACAGGAAAATTTGGAAACTATAGAGCATTTTCACCGAGCATCATTTCCTGATCAGGTCAATTTTCATGTCCCCAGCCAGCCCAAAGAGGGAGTTCAGAGCAGTAATAGCTCTCATATGCTGTGCAAACACAGCACAGGCACAGTTACATGATAGAGATGTTCTTCAGAGGCAATAAGCCATTGACTACTATGAGTGGTAGGACAGAGCAATAATGCAGCAATTCCTGTTATCTGTAATAAGAGGATCGTTATGGTACTGATTTGGTAGCTTTCATTTTTGAAATCAAAATAGCAAAAGATAATGTCCTGAGCAATCTGACACTATTCATGTTCTCCATCAATTGAAATGCAAAGTGCTGGATGCAATGTCTACCTTCAGTGTGGATGGAGCACCCAGACACTTCTGAGGAGGAAGAGGCAATTCGTCTGTCAGTGTTGATAGGTATTACTTAACATTTGTTTCTGCCTTGTTTCTATCCCCACATGTGCAGCTGCACCTCTGACACCATTCAGCTTGAGGAAGGATGACTGAGTGCTCCAGACACCTGTCAGCCACCCTACATGAGTGGGAGCACCCCTGCTCCAAACAGCACCAAGAAATCAAGGCTTTCTTGTGCAGCAGCTCTTCTTCAAAATCTTAATGAAAATTCTTCTCTTGCTGAGCAGGGCATGTGTGTGCAAGGTGGTGACAGTGGCTGAAGGGTTGGGCCCCCAGTGGCTGAAGGAGTTTAGCAGGAATCCATGTCAGCCAGGAGCAGGGAAGGACTCCTGCAGCCCGGGAAAGCCTAAACTGAGTGAGGAGCAGCAAAAGGTGGAGGAGGATGAAGCCTGAAGCAACCCCAGCCACAGAGAGGCAGAGGGGAAGGAGCTGCTTTGCTTTGGCTTCGACTTTGTTTCTGGAAGGGATGGATGGATTGCCTGAAGGGCTACAACCACTCTGTGACCAAATCTGACATCTGTAATCAATTTCACTGCATCCTCCTGAGCTGAAGTGGGGCCAGAGCAGTGATCAGTGGGCTGGACCTGAAGCTCTGTCTGAGCTGCTGTTACATAGCACAGACTGTAAAATACAGGAGGATTTGTCCCCTGGTTATCCCACCCGGATGTTATGATTTCTGTGCCTTCATACATTTGGCTGCCCCTCCACTATTTTTTTTTAAGCAAGTTACAGATGAGCCTCAAACCTGTAGGGACTAACTCTGAATTCTCTGAATTGCCTCTGGTGGGGACAAACCCTCCCTGGTGCTGGTACAGACAGGCTGCAAACAAGTCCAAGAGATTATGTGACTTTTTTTTTTTTTTGCTTCATATGTACTCACAAAGCTGCTTCCATCTCCCTGCGCTGCTTCTGCAGCTAAAAATGCCACCTCTCAGAATGAAGATGAAAAGTGCCAGTGCTCATCTGCACCCTCCAGACTCAGGTTCCTGTTTGAGCCCAGGAGCATCAAGGTGGTGGTGGGAGCAGGGGGAGATCACGTGTTCCTTGTGGCAGATTGTGAGTGCTGCCATGTGGTGAGAGGTGTTCCTGGCCAGTTTCACTCTCCTTGGAGGAAGAGGCTTCAGCTCTGCTCCAGCTGGTGCATACAGTCAGCTCCTGGCTGTTTCTAGCAAGTGCAGGGTGAGCATCCCAGCCAGATTATGGCTGGCTGTGGGCTTACAGCTCATCTTCTCCTGGGGTTTTGTAATCACCTTGAGAAGAAACAATTGTGTGTATAACTCCTGTAGTTGCAGGATTTTAGTTTTGTCTTGCCATACACATTGATCTGCTTCATTCTCTTATTTTTATCTTCTCACATGCCCTCCTTTAGTTGATTATCTTATTCTGAAGTCTGTACTGGATAAAAAACTAGATTGAAAAATTCAGTTAAATGCATCCAAGCCAAAAATTGGCCTCTCACTCCAAGCCAAGTGACAAGAGCAGCAACACTGACTCTGCCCAGGACTAGGAGTATGAAGGCATGCCCACCCTACACAGCATTTGGCCTTGAGTCCTGGGTACAATATAATAATTTTCTCTCAGTGTCAAGAAGTAGGGACTATCTTTCAAAGCATCCAAGGCAATGTCTTGGATGTCTGTGGCATCACCAGACCAAGTGGTGCCCTTGTAACGTGAAACCTTTGTTGCACAGCTGATTCCATGGCACATGAAAGTATTTGAGAATGCTCAAAAACCAGGACCAAAATGGGAACAGGAGCAGCCAAATCTGCTGTAGTCTCATTCACACTCACACTGCTCATTGGGAAGGTATCTGGACTAAACTGTTTCCAGAACTGCTGACAGGTATTGTTTCAAAGGGAACAAATTCATTCACTCGAAAAAAAAAAAAAAGAAAAAAAAAGAAAAAAAAAGAACTAGGGAATGAATGAGCTCACCCAGTCCTCCATCATCCTGACAGGAATGGGAGGAGAACTGGAGAAAAAAGAGAAGAAACTCATGGGTTGAGAACAGAACATGAGTTCTGAGTTTAATAATTGAGAACAGTTTAATAATTGAAAAAAGTAAAATATAGTAAGGATAATAATGATAGTAATAATTAGACTGAAAAAGATGGACAGAGAGAGAGAGGAATAAGCCCCAAGAGAAACAAGTGATTCATAACACAGTTGCTCACCACCCTCTGAATGATGCCCAGCAATGATTGGTCCCTCCTGGCCAATTTCCCCCAGTTTACATCCTGTGCATGACTCTTTATGGTGTGGAATATCCCTTTGGCCAGTTCAGGTCAGCTGCTTGGCTATGCTCCCTCATGGCTTCTTGTGCAGCTCCTTGCTGGCAGAGTATAGGAAAGAAGAAAAGTCTTGATTTAGAGTAAGCACCACTCAGCAACAACTAAAACATCAGTGTGTTGTCAACACTGTTCTCATACTGAACTCAAAACGCAGCATTTACCACCCACTAAGAAGAAAATCAGCTCTATCTCATCCAAAAGCAGGGCACTGTGGTAAGAGTCAGCTGGAAAGAAGGTTTTGTCCAAATTCTTGGGTACCTAACACTCTGGTTGGCCTCATTGCATGCATGAGTGGTCATGGGCATCTTTAATTTGCTAGCAAAATGTAACCCAAAATATTGGGTATTAGATTAAGTGTTTGGGGGTTTTAATTATCACATTAAATAGTCCTTCTCCATGTTTTACCTGCTCAAAAGCAAGGCCAGAAGGAATAGTCCTGGTGATGTGGCTGTTGGGTAGGTAAGTTTCATCCTTAAACTGGACTCCAGAAAGGAGTGAAAAGGAAGTGGTGAGGGTTGTAGCTGAGGGTAAAGAGAGAATTTATATTTGACAGTGTGAGACTTTAAAAAAAAAGACCCCAGGGCATGTTAGTGGCAGCTGTATGAGCAAAGGAGTGGTCAGTCCCTGGGGAAAAGAAGAGCTTAACACATCCAATGACTGGCATTGAGATTTGGCTGCAGAACATCCATCCAGACTGTAAGTACATATTGTTGCAAAACATCCTCCAGACCTTCTGGCCACAGACCAGCTTCCCATTTTATTGGCCAGAAGGAAGAGTTGTTGCCTCAAGCTCATATGTATTTACTGGTGTAAATACAATTCTGAACACAAAATTAAGAAAAAGAGCTCAAGCATCATCTTCCAAAATGCAGGGAGTTGCTAAAGGGAGTTCCAAATGCCTTGGAAGGCACAAAACTATTCAGGGCTAAGATTCATAATGACCATGTTGTGTCCTTGTGAAAGATAATGGCCTTAGATATGCTGTACTACTTGTACTCTAAACAGGCTCAAGCTTTCAAGCATTTTCAGGTAAAAACTCATTTGTTGAACTCCCTTATATATCAGATAAGGCATTCAGTCACTTCCTTCATACCTGGAGTACATTGTATTTCCCTTTTAACTTAGAAATATTAATAAGCTGATATTTTCGCAAAAAAAAAAAGGTTTGCATGGGTGATCCTGGGGAGGTGCCCATTATTAAACCATGTAAGAATAAATAGATGCTTTGCCAAGAATGGTTTTGTCGTCTTAGATGTTAGTGGTGATGTCTTACAGTTAATATTCAAGAATTAATGAGTTCTTAAGTGCTTTCCAATCTATTCCCAAGTGTGCCCAAAAGGATACTCCTGGAGACCCTCCTCTTCACCATGACATTGCCTTTGCTTGATTCTGCAGGAGACTGACCCCCTACACATCTCTGTGTAGATTTGCACTGGAAACTTTGATTTCATCATTTCCCTCCATTAATGGCTAAAAAGGCCAGCTCTCTCACCTACCTGAGCCTGAAGAGGGTGATTGCTGGACACACAGTAATTGCAGGGATTGCAGGAAAGCAATTATTCTAAACAGAATACTTTAAGTTGACTGCTTATAAGAGAGGCTTCCCTCATAAATGTGCTTTCAAAAACAGGTAAGCCATTAGGAGGATAATTATTTTGATGAATTCTGAACCACTAACAGTTATGATGACTCAAGAAAAGCAGTCCTAAAAGTGCAGAGTCCTGATTCTGCAGATGTTAAATAGTGCTGGCTCCTTTCAACTCCTACCAAATTGAAAGGAGAGCTGAAGGCATTCATTTTCTCACACAGTCAGGATTTAAAAACCTTTCTCTTCCCTAAACATAATCACTTTTGTTTGAAGGGAGCAGGGAACACCCTGAAGAAAATGACAGGAATATGAAAGGAGAATTGTCTTTCCTTCACTGAGCCATTAGTACTGACAGCCATAAACTCACATCTGGGACCAATACACAAACATTAATAACCAGCCATCAGTGTAGTTTTACCAATTAGTGCTAATTACATTTCATTAGAAAAACTGGCAATGTAAGGAGGATGGAGTTTGAACTACTTTTTTGTTTCCTACTGACCTACATAAGTAATGAAAAATTTTAGTTAACAGAAAACCACGCTTTATTTTTATTTCTGTTGACATAGTTTAAAGGACATCACAGAAATAAATGATACCTGGCTAATTGGAGAACTGGACCAAATCACACTTACTGTAAGACCAATTCTTCAGCTGAACGCATGAGATTTTTGTACTCTTCTGATTACAGCCAAATTGAACTTGCCACTAGTTCTGTGACTACATTTGGCCCTTGCTTTCCAGTAAACAGTAATTTCCAGCAAAAGAATATAAAACAAACAACTCCAGGAGCTCAAACATTTTAAATTGGTTATGAGTGCTTTTCGTTTCATCCCTCCAGACCAGAAGAGACTTGAAAATGCAAAATACAATATGTAGTGTTTGATTTGCAACACCATTCTAAGCCCTGAATGTATTCATCACCCTTAAGTATAAACTCATGAAGAATTTCCCTATGCCCACAGTACACTTGGCACAGTCCATTTCCTTTGCATTATGATACCTGAAGTGCTGCATAAGAGGACCCCAGTGTCTTTCACCTCCAGGTTACAGGTTCATTACTCACTGGTCTGTTTAAATTAAGGTACTCAGCCCCATCCATTTACTCCCTGGAAAAGTTGCCAAATCCCACTTTTTGACCTTTTCATCAGTCTGGCAGATGCAGACATGAGTGCCACGGTGCCTTTGGCGTAAGCAGCACAGGGACAGCAAGACACAAACTCCTTCCCGCCACTGCCTGATCTTACAGCTACAAGCAAGTCTCTCAGACTCAGCTCCCCCAAAAGGTACCTACATTCAAAGTTGCAGCCTCCAGACCCCAGCTCAGCTGCAGATTAAGTCAAAGGAACATCACTATCTCTTAGCAAAAAGTCCCAGGAGTTTGCAGTTGTGTTTCAGGCTGTGACCTCAGCCCTGGCAGCAGGGATCTTGTGGCTTGGTTGGTAGGGTTGTACCTCTGGATGCTGGATTCACAGAAGCTTTCACAATGCTTCTGATAAGCAAAATGTCTTTCAAAGCAGAAGGGATGTGCTTTCGTTTGTCCAAACAGAGAAACTGAGCTTCCCACTCAGGTGCAGAAGAAACCGGCCTCCATGGCCCTTGGATTCTTGCCCTTGCATCTCATTTCTCTGCAGAGTTGATGTAGACAGAGCGTGTTTGCCTAGAAGCATTTAACTAAGCCATGTAGAAAAGTAAAACATTGCACACTACCTTTTTCCTTGCATGGAGATCAGCTTTATGTATTCCTTGAGGACACGAGGAGAGAAGAATAAGGAATTGCAGCAGTCTGCATGACGGAGGAGAATGAGAGAGCTGAAGCAGATGTGTTCAGACATATTCTTTGAAAAGCTGTGACAAAAAATAGAGTAGCTGGTTGAGAACCCTTCCAGTGCAAATATCTGTAGCTTTACAATCCTAAATGTAAAATAAGAGAAAAAGTTAAAATGTCACAATTTTATAGCGCTACATCATAACTTCCTAAGATGTTGAGATTTTTTTTATATTGAGTCCTAATTAAATGCCATGCGAAACCCTAGCTTCACAGCATATGGTCAAATCTGAATTCAGAGAATTAAGAATTAATTTACATGCATCTTAGGTATTCCATGTCTACACATTTTTTATATTTCTTGGTGGGCATAGAGCAATTTGCATTAACTTCATTTCATAGCAAAACCATAGAAAAGCTGCAAGAGGATAGTTCTGTCAGTGTTACACTAGAATTTTTGTAACTTCCTCTGGGATCTGTTCTGATGCACATACTTAGAACCACAGTATTGGGCTCCAAAACTGTTCACAAAAGCCCATGTGAAGCTACAGCCATATAGTGTGAATTAGTGCAGCCAGAAGAAAGGGAGCAGAAAGAAATGTCCTAGACAGAGTTTGATATGAGCAGACCTTGAAGATGCAGAGATTTGGATTTGAGCTGTTCTCGTCTTTAATTTCCATGTTTATTTTCTACCTTTTTTCACAGACACAAAAATAACTCTCTTCTGCTGTAGCCACATTACCACTGAATTGTGCCATTTTTATCAGCTGTTCATCTGGCTCTCAGTACAGGCAACAGTTCAGGTTTGTTCAGGTTTCTCCCTGCATGTGATCCTTTTCTTCCTTTTTGCTGATGCATTTTTGTAGTTTTGTATCTGTCAGCTCTTATCAGGTGAGATAATAACAAATCTAAAGCTGTCAGGAAAATACATGATCACCATTCCTCCTTGCTGTTTCCACCCTGAAATTCATAGCAACAAGAGGATTAGCTTGAATTGAAGACTAAACTAGATTAGGTTCGATTAGCTATTCTCCTTTAGCAAGATAAACTCTAAACAAAACCAAACCCCAAACAAACAAAAATTAAAAAATTATGTCAGCAGTTCCGAAAAGGAGAGGTGCAAGAAGGTCAGGACAGGTCCAGCCAGCCCTGAAGGTTATGCATCAGGTTGTGACTTTGGTGGCTGTCCCTGCCCTCTCTGGTCCATAGAGGCAAAGCTGTGGGTGGAAATCAACAGAAGGTGGGAGAAGAGAGTGAGGAAAAAGGAAATAATTTGAACTGGTGTGAGTTACCCTGTGATAATCTTTTTGGTAACAGAAAACACAGGATTGAGAGCAAGCCCTACACGGTCTGGAGAGGGAGAGGGCAGCAGGAACATTTTGTTGCAAGTGGCAACAGCATGGATTGGAAAGATCTCTGAAATGGTGCTGCTTTCCTCTTTTCTTCATGTCCCTGCCTTTTCTGCACAAGGTCTACTGCATCCTCCAGGGAAAGCAGCTCCACAGAGCAATGGCTGAAACCTAGCTTAAATGTACCGAGAAAGGAGTTCTGCTTTTTTTTTTGTCATGTATAAGATGACTTTCAGATATTTAGGTCCCCATGGGAGTCATCTAATTCTTCATGCTTGCTAATGAAAAGCAAATCCAGTCAGGTTTAGTCTTCCTCAACAGATTATTTGTCATAATATTAATTATTCCTTTCTATAAAGTATAGGGCCATTTAAAGCTTTGTCCTTCTCTGTACTTAGGTGTTAAGGTTATATTATTTATATGTGATTGTTTTGTTTAAACTGTAAAACACAAACTGAAACATACACTAACTCTTTTTGGTATAGCAATGCCAATACATTTTAGGTGCAATAAAGCATCAGGTATTAAATACAAGGATGGGACAATGTGTGGTGGTGAGATGGCAAGAGCTTCACATGATAGGCTTTCAAAATCTAATGCTAATTACATCTTCATCAGCTCAGAACTTCCATGTGTCCCTGACCTCCCTATTTCTCTCAGTGGCCCCAATATATTTTGTATGCTGAAGCTCTTTAGTGTCTGGTTAAACCAAAGTTTCCAGGACATCCAGTTTACTTATGTTAGTTTTTCAAACACTTGGTTACTTTCCATGTGAAAATAAGATTTCCAACTCTCCAAATTGAATTTGTCAACTTCAGCTGACAAACGATTTCTCAGAGGTTTTTTCACTTGGATTTCCCCTTACCCTCATTTGGATTCCCTTAATAACTACTTTTTCTCATGAAAATACCTCAATAGCACATTTGAAGCACTTCTCAAGATTCTTTAAGGCAAGAGCGAGGTCTTCAAATGTCTCACACTGAGAGTATTAAAAAGGAGCTTGTTTGAGCAGCTCCAGGGCCACCTGGCATGGAGAAGGCTGAGCAGGGGCAGGACCCCTAGATGGTCTAGATGATCATTCTATGATCCTATGATTCTATTCTGTCACAGGGGCGTGCCTGAGCTGGTGGCCTGTGTGATCTGAACCTGCTCAAGCCACCTCTGTGCTCATCACTGCTGTGGCACTAAAGGTAAAGCACTGCTGGGCAGAGAAGGCCTTGGCTGAGCTTGCTCCTGCATCAAGCAGCAAGGAGAGGAGGGTTTTGAGCCCCCGCCTTTGCCAGCCACTGCCAGCAGCTTGGCTCTGCTGAGCTCCTGTGCAGGGAGGGAGAAGCCTGTGCCAGGGTGGAAAAGGCTTTGCTCAGTCTACACAGGAAAGGGCAGGAAGAAACAGATATTCCTCTCTTAAGAGGTGGTTCCTTCTCTTCTTTGGAGCTGCAAACTTCAGGCTTGGTTTCACTGTTGAGAAGTTCATAGTCAAATAGTCCCTTTTTCAAAGGGATTTCTCCATGATGATGCAGGCAGCCACCAGCCTGAATGGTGGGCTGTCTTGCCCCTAAAGAAAAGCCCAAACTCCCTTGTGCACAGCCTGAAACGTGAGACAGAGTGGAAATTTTCCAGAGTAGAAATCCATTTTGATTTAGGTGAAATGTACATCTTATAGTTAAGTCTGTAAGCTTGCAAACATAGCTGTTTAGTCTGACTGCCTGTTCTCACAAAAAGCCTATGCTCAGAGAAACTGCTTCAGTTGAAGGACAAGAGACGGGGCTGGGGGGTGGGGGGGAGGGCAGACAGAGAGACTGTCATGAGAGAGGGCAGCCTGACCCAGGAATTCTTTCTGATAAAGAAGAATTAGCAGCAAATATCATGCAAAATCAGTAGAATGAATAGGTATGAACCTACTGGGAAATTGCGTGCATATGTATTTGAAAGAGAGATCTGGAGTTCCCAGAGGTATGCATGTCTTTTGAGGGGAGCAGTGAGCACATGTGTTCAGCGCTGTAATAAACATGCTGGCTTTACAACTTTCACAAAAGTTGTGGAGTTTATTTGCTTCCGCAAATCAAAGGAATGGAAAGATTTCACTGTCACGTCTTTTTGTCCCTCCTCCATTCCCCACACTTCATAAATTCTCATCTATAATTAATCGTTATATGTTGCCCTTATTTATTGATTGTATATCACTGCATATTCCTAATTACTGCTTTAATTTTTTATTTTTTTTCCCCAAAATTTGGCTTTCAGGCCGTGTTGTCATCTTTCTTAGCACTGGAATTACAGCTTTTTGGCTGTTTAATGAGCTCTTCTTGAAAGAGCTCACCATTCTCCATCACATTTGCTCCTTCTGGGTTTTTTCCTCACTCTCACTCTCTTCATCTGTGGGAAACCAGTCCTTCTGAAACACTAAAAATGTATAAAAGTCTGTTTTATTTTTGTCCATTGTAAATACTGGCAAGCAGTGATTACCATTTCATGACTGACCACTTAGCTTCACCTGTAACAGAAGGGTCCAGACTGGATTTGTTTGGGATGAGTGTTCAAGATTAGAAAGTTATACTTGTAACTTTTAGAAAAAAAATGCCTTCAGAATAGTCTTGAAGGATATTGCAGCTCTTTCCTTACACAAAGATTATGAAGAAAAGGGGGATTGTGAAATTTTCTTGTAACTTATTTGAATGCAGGAGTTCTTGTTCAGTTCATCATAGTCAAGTCAGAAATTATTTTTCTAACACTTGAGACTGTTAGGCTATCAGGTTGTATTTCAGCTGATGATTTATTTATAAATCTGAGCAAAATTATTATTTATGACTGCAAATGTAGGATAAATTGTGAAATTTTACCTATAACCAGAGTTACAAAACTTCAGCATATATTTTATTCACAACCTTTCTTCCTTATACATTATTTAGCAAACATAACATGACCTCATTATATGTGGTCTTTGCCCCAAAGAGTTTGCAGTCTCATTCAGGCACTAAAGATTTTTTTAGCAGAGGAAAGCATAATGAAGTAATTAGTTTTGAAATAAACAGACATCATTGCAGATTAGAGAGGATGCACATTAATTGAGGCATCATCCAGAACTGTTCTCCTGCAAGGCATGTGTTCTGCACCAGTCATGGCTAAAGATGTTACAGAAAGGACTTCACTAAAAGCAGAGACATTTCCCTTTGGATTATGACTGTGAAGTCATTTTATCCACACCAAGATCTGAAGTCCATCCATAAAACTGAAAGGAGAGTGATATCAAAAGCCATACATTATGTTTAGCCCTCCTTACACTCAGAGCACTTCCTCGTGGTTTGATTTTGCTGGGAGCTGAAACCATTCAGGTGCTCAGTCCTCAGGCAGAGTTACAGCACCAGAAATTATTCCACCACAGTTCAGTGCCATTTACCGTGCCTCATCATACAGACAGCCTCTGAATGCAAATGGGAAGAATAATTTCATAAAATCATTTCTGGAACTGCATAATTTTAGTAATTAAAACCTTTACTTATACCTATTCAGGAATGAGCAGAATATTATATTAATGCACTGCACTTATTAAATTTTTGAGGCTGACTGGTAAATTTAGGGGTGATGCAAGACACAGTTAAACACCTTTGAGGAAAAAAATGGTCAGTGTTCTATTAGTACAAATATGTGGGAATTGTCTCCTCAAATTTAGTTTGGTGGGAACAGATGGGCTTTTCCTGATTCTATGGCTATTTTGCTGTGCTTCAGATGTTTCTGAGGCACAGGTGTTTCTAGGCAACATTTACAGAATTCTCAGAGGAAAAATATCTGCATAGGAAAAGCAAAGCTAAAAGCTGCCTGACCCAGCCCCTGTACTGTACTGCATGTTGTGTACTTCTTCAGTCATTCAAGGCCGAAGAAATATGCTTATTTATTTCTTTGGGCTTTGTGTCAAGCTTTCAGGTTATGATTTGCAAAAACAGTGGGAAACCCAAACAGAGTGAGAGAAATGGCAGATTTGCCTTTACAAACAAGCTGTGGGTCTACTGGTAGATAAAACCAGCACTGAGAGATAAAAGAAACAATGGGAAGGATTCCACTGATTGATGAATGGAAAAAGATATATGCTTTTACAAATAAGCTTTAGGGTTGCTGATAAATTAAATTGGACATTGAAAGATGAAAGAAACAATGGGGAAAACCTTAAATTCCATAGGAATTAAAAATGAAAAGGGAGGGTTAAAGGGAAATCTTTGGTATCAGGCATATCAGGAAGTCTGTACCTCTCAAGTACCTCAGCCAATGGGGAAAGAGAGAAGGGAAATGCAGCCGGGAAATTAGGGTAAAAGGGAGGCTGCATCCTCCAAAAATTTGAGAGACCCCAGGGGAATGCCCCATGGCCTCTCCCTTTATTCGAATAAAGTAAAAGGACTCCTCTGTCTCCTTTTTGGACATAAACCTCTGATGTTTGTGGATTAATTTTCCTAACAACAGCAAACCCCAAGAGATATGTAAGGGAATACTGAAATGAAGACATTCATCAAATACTGATAATCATTCTGTTATCTCCCTAAGCATGGACAGGACACAGAAAACAAATGCAACAAAGCACATGCAGTACATTAAAACCCTAATTTCATGTGTATTTTATCCTGCCAAAAAAACCCTGGATATTTCACAAACACACAAAAAATACATACACAAAACTACACACAATACAAAAAAAATGGGAGCAAGGCTCAATACTCAATAGAGTTTTAATTACAATGTCTGATCCCAGGTTAGTTTAAAAGAAAATGAGAGAAATCATCTCACCTTTCATAATTCATTAGAGAAATGTAAGTCAGACACTGCAATTGATTCAGATGAGTACATGCCACTTTTTTCATTGTGTCTTTTCTATTTCTCTGTCAGAAATCTCTTATATCTCAGCTCCTTAGTTAAGATTGTTAAATTACTAGTCAGAAGAACAAACCTTTCCAAAGATTCAGAGGTTCTACCTTCTGGATTATAGAGCATGGTAATTTAATGGTAACAAGCTGCAGTGCTGACTAAGCACTTTGATTCATAAGAATTTATGGGCTATTCAGAATATATCCAAAAACATGATTACAATTATCTGATGTGAGAAACAACTGCTCACTATGAAAATTTAAAAAGGTTTATTAAACCTTGACAAAAATACAACAAAAGGACTATATCAGGAAAATTTCGCAGTGCTGGGAACTGCCCTCATGGATAGCCCATGACCAGTTCATCTTCAAGCTGGATGCTCAGTCTTTTATACCCTGGGGGGGTTGCATCAGCCAGCCCTGGCTCCGCCCAAAGTCTGTCAGTCAGCTCCTCTTTGCCTTTTATCAGTGGAGACTTCTTTCTTGTAACTTGATTGGAGGTCAGGTGTTGCCATGCCGCACCCCCTAAGAAAGAAGCTTTTCCATTCCAAACTGCCCCATGCAAGGGACACATGTGTACACCTTCTTTTTACCTGTCCTAGACAACCCCGCCTGTCCGACGGTCACAATATAGGGAGAAAAGGGAACTATGGGGAGAACTGAGGACATCTAAACTACAATAACATAACTATACATCACTAAAGGTTTTCTTAATATTCACACAATAGTTATCCCTTAATTGCGAGAGCCAATCATCTCATTATCCATCTACAACAATGCCCCCTTTTCTATTTTATAAGTTATTTGGCTTGAGTAATTAACTAATTTTTAATGGTATATGTTGATATGGGTGAGGACAGTGGAAGAGGGTTTTAAGTAAAATGATTGGTAGAATTTGTGAATAAAGGTCCATTATTTGTGAATAATGGCTTTTACCCCCACCTCCCATGCCTACAGGGTTGCTGCCTGCTGTTGCGGTGGCCATTTGTCCGGTGAGGGAAGACTCAGAGCTCTCAATATGAGTGATCAGCAAGCTTCGATTTATTGATTAGAGCATCAGACTTTATACAGTAATTAATAAGCTAATGCATATTCTGTAACTTAAGCCATCTGTTGGTTATTCTGTACATGTCAGTTCCACCCCGTGCTTACATTCCTTAAAAATTAAACTTTCTTTTTCTCAGGCTGTTTTTAACCACTGTATCTCTGCTCAAGGGCACAGTGGCCTTGCCTCATTCATAGCTCGTTAGCTGAGTTCATAATTTTCCAAACTCTCCAGCCACCTGGGATATGTCGACATGACCTCTGGCATGCAACCATTCCTCAACAGCCTGCAGCAGGGTTATTATAATCTTCTTGGTGGCGAGTTCAGGGGGGAGTACCTGGTCTTGCCCTCTGGTTCTCACTATACTTCTGTTCTAAGCAAATTAATTTTTCATTGTTCCTCCCCTTAACAGATACTTCCAATTTTCATAGCACAATTATATTAATTACTAATACAATTTAAATTTTCTGTTCAAAAATGTTAAACAGTTATTTTAAGCACTTAGAGTAGTGAGGTTTTCACTTGTCTTTCACAAAGTACAGTATACATTTATATGTTTTAACAAGTCTACAACAAAATTAAGGCACAAGGTAAGAATGTAAATAACAACAGTTTGAATGGGTTGGTTTGTATTACTGTTATAAACTAAGTTGAACTCCACATATTGTACACAGGGAGTTAGGGGCTCTTCTGGTCAGTAGAGCTCAATAGTGATACATATATATTGACACACACAAACACACACATTTGTTTTCTTAGGTGAGACAGCAGCCGAGTGCACAGAGCCATGCACCCAGAGCCGTGTTTCTGGGTGTGCTCAGCCCATGTCTGCATGTAGGGGTATGTGCAGAACTAGTACACACACACACACAGGTGTGACAGTGGTCACAGGGGTCTTAGGATGAGGGAAGAGACGTAGATCTGACTCCATGTTACAGAAGGCTTGATTTATTATTTTATTATATATATTACATTAAAACTACACTAAAGAATAGAAGAAAAAGTTTCATCTCAGAAGGCCAGCTAAGCTAAGAATAGAAAGGAAAAGAATGATAACAAAGGCAGCTGCCTCAGACTCTGTTCGAGCCAGCTCTGCTGTGATTGGCCATTAATTCCAAACATCCACATGAGACCAATCACAGATGAACCTGTTGCATTCCACAGCGGCAGACGATCGTTGTTTACATTCTGTCCCTGAGGCCTCTCAGCTTCTCAGGAGGAAAAAATCTTAAGGAAAGATTTTTAATGAAAAGATGTCTGCAACACACAGGTATTTGTTTACAGGTATAGAGCCTTGGCATACAGAGGTACCTGTTAGCAGTACACCCCTGCACACACCCCCAGAGCCGTGCACGCTCTACTTGTACATGCTAGCACATGTTTACACACATGTGAGTGCCAGAGACACTCATGTACAGTCTCTACCAATGCACACATGCTCACAAACATGAGACTTGCTTGTATGTAGAACTTGTGTACATTAACACAAGTATATATATCTGTGCACACTAATATGTGTAATGTTATTAACACACGTATCTTACATAGGGCTATGCTCACACTTGCAGAGTCTGTGCACACTCACAAACACAGGGCTGTACACCAACTTAGTCATACCTGAGAGAAAAATTTAACACACATGCACAAAATACTGCACACAACGTGTGTACACTTTGGTACTTGTGTGTGCACTCAGAGCTATGCACACTGGCACACACAGGTATTGCATGTGCAGACTCACACACTTGGTACACATGTACCCATAGATGCACACTGGCACATATGTGTAAAGCACTCCCCCGAGCTCTTCTGGGAAGAGAGTAGTAGGATATCTACTGTTTGCTGCTACACTGTAGTATTTTACCCTCTGTGCCTTTGGGGTGGGATCAGACAGTGTTGTTTTAAAGGAAAGGTTAAAGAAAGACTGTGTTGGACTCCTGTCCCCCATCTCTCACCCCACAACACTGGGAGGGCACAAAACGGAGCACTTCTTGTTGTTCCGTCCTCCCGCAGGGGCTTGATTGGCATGAAGGAGAGGCTATTTATTTAGACTGTGGAGACTTGGACCAGCACCCCTCCTACAAAGTACAACTTCAGCATAACAAGCATAAAAAATTTGGCTTATCTCCCTCACAAGGAAAAAAGGCCTTTCACTTGAAATGAACACAAGCCAGAACCAGAGGGAAAGGCACTGAAAAGAGAGAGAACAAAGCACAGCACCGGCCACCACCCACCCCCAGAATGATGAAAACACTGAGGCATTTCCCAGCAGACAAGACTGAAGGCTTTGAAATGAAGAGGCGCCAAACCCTCAAACTTTCAGTGTTCTCATGGCACACATCAACACGTCTCACCCTGTACCTCCACTCTTCTAAGGCTAAGTACAGATCTGCTGCATCCTCTCAGAAGAGGGCAACACAAAAACTAAACTCAAGTCCTCTTCCGCCAGCTACTCAAACAAGAAGCCATCCCTCCTCCCTTGCCAGGTAAAATTTAAGAGGATTTCTGATATAATGAACAGCACTTAGAAACACAACACAAAGATTCCCATTGAACTAGTCCTTGCACTGCCTAACCCATTCAACACAATCAGGCAGTGCATCAAACCTCCCACACAGAGAGAACAGCTTGCTCCAACACTACTAAGATGTGACGCTGCCAATAGCGCCCTTGTGCAAAGTCTCTACAAGGTACCTGGAAACTGCTTTCCCCCAAAAGCCCTGCAAGTTCGCAAATGAAGTGACCCCAAACACACCAATGAAAGTGGAATGCTAGCAGAGGCCTCCCAACCCATCCCACAATGTCAATCACAACTGGATCTGCACACAAAACTTACCAGTAATGTACAACATCCAAATATGTGACAGTGAACAAGAAATCCCTACAAATGCACTGCTCAAAGAGTAAATAAATAGGTTATGGTATTCTCTACCCCTTTCACACCTATACTGTTGTGTTTTGTCAAGAGATACCTCTTACCTTTTTACTAAAAAGGGGGTGCTTTGAAATAACTACCAGTTCATTTGACAGAACTGGTCTCCTTGATTAGTTAAAGGAGGGAGAAAAAGAGAAAGAGGGAGGGAGGGAGGGAGGGAGGGAGAGAGAGAGAGAGAGAGAGAGAGAGAGAGAGAGAGAGAGAGAAAGAAAGAAAGAAAGAAAGAAAGAGAGAAAGAGAGAAAGAAAGAAAGAAAGAAAGAAAGAAAGAAAGAAAGAAAGAAAGAAAGAAAGAAAGAAAGAAAGAAAGAAAGAAAGAAAGAAAGAAAGAAAGAAAGAAAGAAAGAAAGAAAGAAAGAAAGAAAGAAAGAAAGAAAGAAAGAAAGAAAGAAAGAAAGAAAGAAAGAAAGAAAGAAAGAAAGAAAGAAAGAAAGAAAGAAAGAAAGAAAGAAAGAAAGAAAGAAAGAAAGAAAGAAAGAAAGAAAGAAAGAAAGAAAGAAAGAAAGAAAGAAAGAAGCAGCTTTGCCTTCTTGGAAAGTCAAAGCAAAATATATTCTCAGAACGCCAGTGGAAGCAGCTGCTAAGCCACTCACGTGGTGCTCTTGTGTTTGCACTGTCTCTACGCTGATGTATATCGCAGAGGAGTTTCTGCAGCTCGATACCCTGGCCAGCCTCTCTGGGCACAGCCGCCTCCCCAGTGCACCCGAGTTGCTGCGGGCTGTGGCGGCCTCAGTTACAATGATTTGAATCTCCCAAGACCGCTGCTGGGGAGCGGGGGAGTTCACATGTCCCGCCTCTCCCTTGGCCTTGGGACTCAGCAAGACCTGCTGCCTGGGGGTTGCAACACTTGCCGCTGCTCACACAGGGCCGGGCCACCTGCCTGCAGGAGGTTTTTTTTTTCAGTGGACCTGCAGCCAGTCACAGCACACTGCCGCAGAGGAATTATGCTCGGCCAGGGCTGGCCGCCAGTCCCTGCACTGGTCCACTCCCGCTCTGCATCTAGTCAGCCCCACACTGGTGGGCTCTGGATGGAGAAGCTCTTGCACAACTAGAAGTTTTTGACTCTTAGTGGTCTCTACTGAGACAAAGTAGAAATTTTCCAGAGTAGAAATCCATTTTGATTTAGGTGAAATGTACATCTTTGAATTCTTTGAATTAATCTGTAGCTTGCAAACATAGCTGTTTAGTATGACTGCCTGTTCTCACAGAAAGCCTATGCTCTAAGCAACTGCTTCAGCTGAAGGACAGAGATAAGGCGGGGGTGGGGGCCTTGAACTCTGAAACAGACAGAGAGGCTGCTGGGAAAGCAGGGTCAAAATGACCCAGGAATTCTTTCTGATAAAGAAAAAATAAGTGGCAAATGTCATGCGAAATCAGTAGAATGAATATGTATGAACCTATTGTGAAATGGCATGCATATGTATTTGAGAGGGAGATAAAAAAGGATCTGGAGTTCCCAGAGGCATGCATGTCCTGTTTAGGGGAACAATTCCCACATGTGTCCAGCACAGTAATAAACATACCGGCTTTACAACTTTCACAAAAGTTGTGGAGTTTGTTTGTTTCTGCAAATCACTACACAGAACACGTCCCACGGCATTGATGCCAGGCGGGTGACTGCTGTGATTCACAAGGTTACACAGCTGAGCCCGCTTGCTACCCTGGCGGCACCACACCTCTGAATGTCTCAGTCCACAAAAGCGTGTGTCCCATTGCCGGCAGCCCACACCCTGCCCCTGCCCCCTCTCCAGCAGCGCTGAGCTCAAAGGTACTTGGCGTCGGCAGTCCACTGCCTCCAAACTCCCCTGGTCCACGAGTGTAGATTTTGCTGCCGGCAGCCCTGGGCTCCAGTGCGTCTGATGGCTGCGGTCACCCTCATTTGGGTCACAACTGCTGAAAGCCACTGCACCGGACGTTCTTGGCTTGCTACCACCCATGCAGGCTGGCGCGGTCCCTGGCCTGAAAACCCTGTGCACTCGGAGAAAGCTGCTGCAAGCAGCCCTTCTGCCACCTCCGGGTGCCATCACCCATGTGGCGTCCCAATCCCATGGCTCCACAGAGGAGCTGTTATGAATAAGAAGCTTGACTAGGCCAATATTCAAGCAGCAATCAATTTATTAATTAATATGGTAAAGTATGAGCAATACAGCGCTGGGTACAGTGGGGGAAGTTTTCCCTCCAACTTCACACCGATAGTTGAGTTACAGGTATTTATAGGGGTACTCATCAGCTTTCTCAGCAGTTTCTATTCAAATTTTTAGTCATCAGCAGTTTCTATTTCCCAATTTTTATGTCACAATTCTATACACTATTGTGATTTAGTTTTTCTCAGGATGTATCCCAAAAGGAGTATCCCCAGATGGTGGTGGTCCGGTTTCCAAAAGAAGAAAGATGAATCCCATCTGGTGGAGTCCAGCTCCCCAGATGTGGGTCTACCTTTTAATTGCAGAGACTATAAATCTCATAACAGTGATGTCCAGCTTCCCTTGGTCAAAACCATAAATCCTTGAGGTGATGTTCATCTTCCTTTCTCAAGCTGTTTTTCTCTCCTTTATTAAGGTATGAGATAAGCACATTTCCTTTATATATATTCCAAAGCTATAGTTTCAAGGATACAAGTAACATTCTAAAATTATACTTCAAAAGGTTATTATTGCAGAACTCTTTAAGGATTAACTACAAGCAAAAAAGCAACATCCTTAACGCTTTAATTCCAATGCTCCTAAATTAACCAGGGTTAATTGCAAACAAAAGATAGGTTCAAAGGCCTTCTTCCATACTTTATTTTCCTCAGTTATTATTGGAATTCGCAACTGTCCCACTGTCGGTCTCCACACATATCGCAATCACAAATACACACATTGCCTGTTTGTACCTGACACGAAACATAGCTGTAAAAAATGCATGTATTTTATGATTGGCTTTTCACAAATATTAAAATGAATGTTATATGTGTTGTGTTAGAAAGTAATGCTGTATTAATTCTCTTAAGTACTGTGTTAAATATAGTTTTAGGTTATAAAAATTGTTAAAATAGAAACGATGCTATGTAGGATCATTTTTAAAGATCGACGTTTTTAAAGAAAGGACTCGCAGCGAGATAGCAGCCACAGGACACCTCAATCTTTCAGAGGAAAAGAATTTATTGTCCTCTTATCAGAAGAAACTAACTTCTTCCCGCCTCAAAGGCGCTGTTAGGATTCAGAGGAAGAAGTTGACGATGACCAGACAGAATCCTGTATTTGAATGGAATTTATGCATCATGTATGAAGTGTATGAATATGCAATAGGCTATTGGTTTTAAGGGTTAATCCTTTCTTAACAGGGTCCTTTGTTGGGCTCATGCTGCCCAGAAAAAGGTACCTGGACGTCCATAACTCTTTGTCTTTGTTGTCTCATATTGTCCTAATTCAAATTGTCCAAATTATTATTACTCTAATTGTATTACTATTTTTATAACCATTTTATTACTATTAAACTTTTAAAATTTTGAAAACAAGTGATTGGCGTTTTTCACACAGCCACGGCGAACCCCGTGCTCCAGCCACTCTCTGACCGCCAACAGCACTGCACACAACATCAGCATCGCGCCTCCATCAGTCTTCCCCTGTCCCCACTGCGCCAGCGCACACCAGAAACTCTCCACACCTGCTACCGCCTACACGGGCCCATTCAGCCTCTGGCTCGGAAACTCCACGCATTCAGCAAAAGCCACCACCAGCAGCCCTCCCAGTGCCCATGGTCCCCTGCCACCTCTGGGCACCATCACCTACATGGCATCTCGATCCCACAGCATTACAGAGGAGCCGTGGCGGACTCTCTGCGCCCAGCATGGCTGCAAACACCACTCTATGCAAACTTGGCCCCTGGCCATGTCCACGCCCGCTGATTGGGAGAACCACTGCAGTGGCTCTGTGAAACCCTGCTCGCCCTCTCCTGCAGCCCCTGCCCGGGGAACCTATGCACTCCTCCTGAGAGGCAGCTCCACTGGTGCCAGCCACCACTAAGTCACTGTGGTTAGGCGCACCTCGGCTGATAAGCTCTGCAAGTTATTGTGCAGCTTGCGCACCAGGAGCTTACAGCACTCAGTACATCGGTGCTCTGTGTGGAGCAGCCACGCAGTCCTTCCCCCTGCCCCGCCGCCCGTGGGCTGGGAAAGTTACCTCAACTACCCGTCCCAACACAGGCCATTTTCTGCTAAATGGTGATTTTTGCTATCACTTTAACACTGTGCCTCTCAACTTGGTGACCTCCAAGTTCTCTTGAGCTCTTACAAATCCCTTAATCTTAAGCGTCCTGCCAGGCTGGGGGTCCCTGCTTTTGTCTTTTATGCATCCCACCTGCTGCATTTCAGCCGTTCTTCTACAAGCGTCTTGCCAGTGCCAGGGTTCCCCCCCTTCTTCTCTTACACGTCCCGCCCTATTTCCAACTGTCCACTATCCTGAAACTTCAACAGACCAGGATGGATCCATATATTACTAATGTGAAGCTCACATTCATATACTGGAATTATGGAACTATTTTCTGGCCAAAATAATTATGAGGATCTTTTACCATAAGCATACTCCCAAAACTACTTCACTTGCACTTCGGGCATACACACATGTATACTCAATCCTCTAGATCCTTCTCCTTCTTCTTTTTCGTTATATAGTCCTTTGTAGTCCCCAGGTTTACCTGCAATCACTGATGGTCCCAAGGGGAGTCGTTCAATCTGCTAAAATCAGCAGCGGCGCCATTTGAAATAAAAACAGGGCAGGAGACTTTTCTCCTTTTAATGCCTTTATTAAAGTGATCAGCTCAGGATTAGGAAGCTCGACGGGGCGGCCGTCTCCGTCTTCTTCCCAGCGTGGCTCAGAGGAGGAGGATGTGCAGCTTTGTCCACAAGGGGCAGAGCCAGGGGTCCGATCCTCACAAGTACGCCTGGGCGAGACCCCAGTGTTTCTCGCTTTTCCCTGCTTCCCAGCTCCAGGTCCCAGTCCCAGGCAGCTTCTCTAGTCAGGGCGAGGGGCACCAAGGTCTCCCAACATCTCTGCAGGTCTAGCACTCTATTCCTCACGTCCACGAATCATTCTAATTCTTTAATTTTATATTTGGCTCGTTGGTTTTGGGGTTTTTATAAGGTCAATACGTCCCATGGTACACTGGTTCTCAAAATCTACATATTGTAATGCCTCCCTCCTCCCCAGATTCTCCCTGCCTGGTAAGGAGAAATGCAGTTTTGCCTTAGGCAGGGTTTTACCAACACAAAAGGAGGGCTATCTACCTGCCCTGGCTAGGGTCGTTAAGTGATACAAAGAGAACTATTAACTCTAACGACTTATAGTTAACATAACAAGTAACCCTGCCCAGCAGCTCTGCCTCAGCAGCTCTGGTTTATAGATGCTGTAACTCAGTTTTTTTCTACTGATATAAAATTTAACAAAATTCAGTTCATAACACCATTCGTCCTAAATCTCCTGGGTCATGGGCAAAGAGGCTTTATATTCCGGGCACAAGTCCCCATTTTGAGAAACAACTGCTCATTATGAAAATTTTAAAAGGTTTATTAAACCTTGACAAAAATACAACAAAAGGACTATATAAGGAAAATTTCGCAGCGCTGGGAACTGCCCTCATGGATACCACACGTATACTCACAATCCTCTAGATCCTTCTTGTTATAAGTAAAAAAAAGCTGCCAATTTTTAGAAAAGGTTGCAGAGTGAACAGGTTAAGCCAGTTGCTGCCAAGGTGGAGTTCTACCTATTTGTTATTGTAATCACCAGTCGTTTTCGTTAACTACTCCTTTTGTATCATATGGCCCTGCCTAAATCTAAGTTGATAGCCCTTCTCCTCCTAAGTAGATAGCCCTTCTCCTTGGACAGTGAAAGGAGGGGACATGGTGGGGGGGGACATCAGAGGGCATGCAAAATAACTTTGGAACCAGCAAGGTGGAGTTCTACCTATTTGTTATTGTAATCACCAGTCGTTTTCGTTAACTACTCCTTTTGTATCATATGGCCCTGCCTAAATCTAAGTTGATAGCCCTTCTCCTCCTAAGTAGATAGCCCTTCTCCTTGGACAGTGAAAGGAGGGGACATGGTGGGGGGGGACATCAGAGGGCATGCAAAATAACTTTGGAACCAGCATTGTTACAGTGTGAAGCAATGTCCTGTCTTAGCTTTCCCACTTCCTCCCAGGTGTAGTAATACCTTCCTCCTTCCCCTCTCCCTGCCTCCTGCTGAGAGCTGTCCATCAATCT
>NW_005054602.1:54448-67068 GCF_000277835.1 Geospiza fortis | reverse complement strand
CCGGTAATATTGGGATTTTATTCCAATACAGCATGCGATGGGAAGCCACCCAAACTTACCGAAAAGACCCCAAAAACAACGAGCCATCACAGAATTAAGAGATCAAAGTGATGTCTGGACCTGAGGAACAAAGTACTGGGCCTGCAGAGATGCTCAGAACCTTTGCTGCCCCTTGCCCTCAGCAAAGACCTCAGCTGGAGCCAGGACCCCGGGACGGCAAAAGCCCAAAAGTTGTAATATGGGATATACCCCCGCTGCTCTCATGAGGACAGGACCCCCCAGCTCTGCCCCCTAGTGGACAAAGCTGCACATTCCTCCTCCTCCGAGTCACCCTGGGAGCGACAACAGCGAAACCGCGGACCCGTCGAGTCTCCCAATCTTGAGCTGATCACTTTTAATAAAGGCAATAAAAGGAGAAAAAGTCTCCTGCCCTGTTTATTTTACTTCTCCTTCTTCTTTTTCGTTCGTGGTCATTTATACCCCTGGGGTTGCATCAGCCAGCCCTGGCTCCACCCAAAGTCTGTCAGTCAGCTCCTCTTTGCCATTTATCAGTGGAGGCTGCTTTCTTGTAACTTGATTGGAGATCAGGTGTTGCTATGCCACACCCCCTAAGAAAGAAGCTTTTCCATTCCCAACTGCCCCATGCAAGGGGCACTTGTGTACACCTTCTTTTTACCTGTCCTAGACAAACCTAGCTGTCTGATGGTCACAATATAGGGGAAAAGGGAACTATGGGGAAAACTGAGGACGTCTAATCTACAATAACATAACTATACATCACTAAAGGTTTTCTTAATATTCACACAATAATGAGATGATTGGCTCTCGCAATTAAGTTATCCCAGCTCTCTGCTTCCTTCACCAGCCCTTGTCTGTGTCTGGAGCAGAGCTGCAAACATCCCAGCCATTGCTTCTGGGGCCAGACAAAACCTGCAGTGTTGTGTTTTGATTCTACACCTAAAACTAGCATGCACAATAGAAGGAAGAACTTTTTAATAATCCTGGTAGAAAGAGACTTTCTTTTCCTTGTCCCTTCATAAGTCTGTTTATTCTCACTGCTATCCAAGCAAAGGCAGGATTGCCACAACCACTTTAGGCACTTGCTGGAAACTGAGATCACAAGTCCTTTGTAATTCATGGGGATTTGCCTTTGGCCCCAGCAGTTAGAGGATCATTATTGAAATCTTTCATCACTCTGCTTTTGTTTGCTCCTGTTTTACTAGCACGGGTTATCGACTGTACCTCCTATGCTTGATCATATTCCAGCTTTACAAACAGAAAAGTCCTTGGGAATACACAATTCTGAGAATATACAATTTACCGTTTCACCTTATGTGCTGTAACTACAAGGTAAAAAATCACAAAGAAAAAGACACAACAACAAAAGAGTATAGTGGGGTGAAATTCTGTTTTCTCACTCTAGAATCACTCCCAGGAGCTATGCAGCTGAAGTAGATTTACATTCAAGTAGATTAGAGCAGATTTAGTTCCTAGATTGTCACTTATATCTGTCTCTTATCTCATCATTGTCGTGCTTGCACTATGCCGTTAAAACTATTGAAGAACGATGCCTTCATTTAACATTGAATCTGTAATTCCAACTGTATGACAATGAGGTTTTAGCTGCTGCTGAATTGGGCTTCTACTTCTGTTCTTTTAGGAAAAGATGTTCAGAGCCCTAACATTTTCCCTGACAATCATCCAAAGTACTTCTAACTCATATCAGCACTACTTTCACTTCAACTCTGACCAAGCAATATCTTGGATGGCTTTGGAAAAGGAGAAATGCAAAGTGGCTTCTGTTCTTTCTAGCAGCAGAGCAAATGAGCATCTTAGGACTAGTGATCTGAGCCACTTTCTTTTCAGCCTCTGCAATATCTTTATCACCTCTGGCTGTTATAGTCCGTATCCATCTGTGATAATCATTCTGGAGTAATTTCAAGCTCCTATTCTTGATGTTGGTGCAACCTGAACTTGGTGTTCAGGTGCGATTGTTGTCAATAATTCTAAAATAGAAGAGTTCCTGCATTCTGAGAAGCTAAACTGCTTAATGCTCTGAGACTGAGTCTCCCCTGGCTGAATTCTCTTGGTGCTTAGACTGGCCCTGCCAGCTCCCCAGAAGTTTACTGCCAGCTTTGTTTATCAGAGGCTGCAATAATTAATTTCCTATTATTTTCCTGTGATGATGGATTAACCTTTTCAAGGATCTGAGGGAAGACTCCAGCTGTGAAAAGCACAACCATGGTGGGCATTGCCATTGCAGGTACCAAGGAAGTCTGAGAGTCTGCTGCCTGCTCAGAGAATCCCCAAGTGAGCATTTCCATGTAAAGTGCTTCACACCATGCTCAATTGCCTAGAATTACAGATTGGAAATTTAAAGGCTGTGCATTGACACCAGTAAAAGAAAAGGTTTTTATGCACAACAGAAGAAATATTTGACCAGTCTACAGTCTTTCTAGGAGACATAATCTTCAATCTCATTCTAACTGCAAAAGGAGGAAATCTGTTAAAACCAAATCACATTAAAGTGTTTATGCTTATGTCTTGCATAAATTTCTTTCTGTCTATAAAGTTTGGCTCTGATGAGAAGGAAAGCTGTGTTAGGAATAATTATGTGCTTATTTCTGAAGAAAACAACAGAGAAACATGCTTGAAAGACACCAGCTCTAACATCACATTACCACACTCATTTTCTTCTACGAATACCAAAGTCTTGAAAAAATCTGAAAGTTATTTAGTGTCTTAGACAAAAATGAACATACTCAATTGTAAAATGGTAAGTTTCATACTGAAAACTCAAAAGCAATGGGAAAAACATCCTTTTGTGGCAATATTTGGGTGTATGTTTTGTTTAGGGTGCAGTTACTGAAGAATTTAATCTATGACAGCAAAGTGGATATATCACCATCTACAAAGCAATTAGATATGCATTCATTTTGAGAGAGAAGCCAGCAAGCTGCTGGTTCTCTCTCTTTATCTCTCCCCACTGGCTAAAACACATAATAGCAAAAAACCCCAACCCAAGCCTCTAAACTAAACAAAACAGCGGCGTAGTTCTACATTTGATTTAAATAAGCATTTGTTTGAAACCTTGCAAGACTTTGTATCCAGCAGCACTAAAAACCCTGAAGGAGGTAACACATAAAAAAACAATCGTAACTCACATCCAGGTACAAAAGGATGCTGCTCTCCTTGTGCAGTTCACTAAGCCTTATTCAAATAACCTCTGAAAACACTGCCCCATATTCTACTGCTAATCCCAGAACAAAGAGTAAAAAGGTTACTTCATATACACCTCAACAATCTTATCTAGCTGGGCTTGAAGGGAATAAGGTGTTTTCTAGGCAACTTGAATATCCAAATTTTAAATCCAGAGAGGGTCATTAGGCATCATAAAAAAATTTAACATTTTCCTTCTTCATCTTTAGTATTCTGTTTGCATTAAATAATGAAGTTCTCATACTCCCTAGTGCCAAGATTTTGGCTTTCTAGATAATGCCCTGCAGAGTTGCTGGAGAGAGAGAAAAGTGAAACAAGCAATTTCTAGTGGGGTGTATCATAGCTCCCATTGCTGTGAGGATACTCAGTGTAAACATAAATGGTTTTCTGTGTTATAGGGTAGGAATTTGAATATCTCAGTACTCAGACCATTTATTGATTTTCAAAATCTGTATGGCTGAATAATATGGCACAAAATAAATCTTTATATTTAAATAGAGAAAACAGGGAATGCCACAGTAATATGATGAAATCAATTTTTTTCAATAACAGCAACATTGCTGCAACTATTGCAATAGAAAGATAACTGGGTGAGCTTGCACCTTATTTGTCACTATTGGACACGTAAGAATGCAAGCACACCACGGTTCTCCAGGTGAAGGAAGAAAGAGGAAGTTTATTCTCTGACTCCAAAATTTATAGTTTTCCAAAAGTGACAGTGGATTGGAGGGTGACAGTGACACCTCTCCAATGACACTGGTTAAACCATCAGTCCATCAACTTTCTCCTCCTCCATAAAAGAAGACAAAACAATCAGTTGTTTACAGAAAGTGTCTGAGAAAGTTCACCACAAGAATGTCCATATCAGAAGGCCTAGAAAATCTTTAAAAACCAGGGTGACACTTATTAATTCCTTTTCATTGTGGAACAACCTAGTGATAATGTATTTTACTTTGCCTTTCTAAAATGAGCTTGAGATTTCTTTAGTTGAATCCCTAAACATCAGGGGAACTGTTCAGCTGAACTGGTCATGCTGAGTCATAACAATTCAGAAGCTGAGCAGATAGAAATGTAATTATCCCCCAACCCTTACCACAGATCGAGTCTCTCTGGGAAAATGTTGGTGAGTATGAGTAAATGACAGTGGAAATCTTATCCATTCAGCTTCTTCAAGCTAGTTATTGCACTAGGGATCAAGTAACAGTCCTAAACTCCAGTTTTCACACTGCCTCCTGCAATTTTAATGTAGCTGGATGTAATCTGAACATACAGATGTATCTGCATCCTTTTTAGATGGCATTGTGCAAATTATGTCTGCTTTATCCAGAAAAATTGCAGCCAAGAGGAATCATGAACTTAATACTATCAATGTCATGTGGCTGCCTCTTCAAGAGAGGTGTAGCTAACAGGCAAGGCAGGTTACACCAGCAGAGGAGTTCCCTGCTAGTCGAACACTTCAAAGTGCTCCTGCTTCCCTGTGGCTGTCCTGCAGGTGGGATCAGGCTCCTTTGCAGAAATCTTCTCTTCCTTGGATGTTGATTGCCAGACCTGGCATGCAACACAGCACTTGGAGTAACACTAATGTACTCTCAATGCTTTCCTGGTGGTTTCAACACTTCTGTAGGCAAAACCCTAAGAAAAAGAATCCCTGACCTCAAGAAACTTCAGACCCTGTGGCTGGCATATCTGGAAGATGTGGAGTAAGAGGCACATTTGAGTAGAGTGAGGGAGTAGAATGAAGCAAAGCACCCCCTGAACCTATTCAAGAAGACACACTTAGTGGGTTAACTCCTCATGGATGTCCTGGGACAAGTAAAGCTAGAGGATGGATTTGGATAATGATAAAGCTATATTGGGGGACCACCCAATCATCCTGTTGTGGTCTGCTGAAGGTCTGAGAAGGTGTTAAAATCCTTGAGAGAAAAGCAGATAAACAACATTTCTAACCTGAATTAGATTGCTGAAATCTTATTAGAAAAATGTCCTGCTCAAAAAAAAATAATTTTTTTTCATCATTTCAGCAGTTTCCTAGGATATCTGTGATGTCTTGCACAGCACATAGACCACTATGTCTCACTCCTAAAGGTCATTGACCATTAATTAAAATTTCAGTGTACATCCATCTTTCAAAGGATGTGTCCTCATCTTGCCATCTGGAAGGTTAATAACACACAGATTCACAGGCTGTGCTGCAATACTTGGATCCAAAGATGGATTTCAGATCCTACTGATTGTAGCAGCTGCTCAGAACTGCATTTTGGGTTCTTCACACAAGAAGGGTCCCTCTGAAGGTTTGGTCTCAGTGTCAAGGCTTTCACAGGGTTCCATTCCTCGGAGATGCAAATGTTGACTACTTGAGTGCTGGGCATGTAAATAATCAGAAGGGATCATGTGGAAAGATAACAAGGGATTTTCTGTGGCCATCTGGGTGGAGAGAGCAACTGAGTCACCATCTGGGACTACTTTGACAAGCAAAGAACTTCAGCCAGTTTTGGTGCCACCTTCCTTTACATGACATTGAGCCTCTGGAATTCAGCTGGAATTCAGGGGCAAGTAATAACATAGACAGATTTAATCTTCTCCTTTAACACCAGAAAGAGAAAGATTAGCAAAAGCTTTCGAACACAGGACTTTCATAGCTTCTCTGTGAGTCTTTAGAGTGTTTTTGTGGAATTTCTGATGATAGACTCACAGCTGTGACACTGGAAATGCAAACCCCCTGGGATGGCATTCCTAAGCATGTTTAACCCCAACTCCTTCAATGGTCTCAGCTCTCTCTTTTCCAAAGAGTATCCCACTTCATTCTATCTTTCAGCATTAAATAACTGATGTTTTTTGTGCTTGGCATTTGTAAATGTCTCCAAAGCAACAAATCCTGAACTTTAATATTGGTGTGTGGCTTTGTCTTCCTCCCACAGCCTCAACTAATTGACCCATTCTTTGCATCCAAATCCTTGTCTAACAGGTGCAGAGAAGCACAGTGATATGCAACCCAGGAATGCTGTTTGTCCTTGGAAAATGGTGTTGCATACCTCACCCTATAACCCAAGTAGGGCTGCAGTCTTTTACCACACATGGATCATCAGCCACAGAAGGTCAAAGATGCTTGATCAAGCTGAGCTGTCCCTGTGCATGGAGTCTTGTTTCCTGGTAACATGTTACAACCCATATAATAGCATCCAGAACTGTAGGCAGCATTCCCCAGAGAGGAAAAATTTGCAGCTAAAGAAAAGGCTGCCATTTGGTACATTATTCTGGCACTGCTCAACATTTTGTTCTATTTTTGCTTGGGAAGACAGCTAATGATGAAGAATGTCTCACCTTATTAGCAATGGACAGTAGCTGCTGCACAGGGATGGGAGGTCTTTAGGTGATCAGCTGTGCTGGGAATAATTTGAAGAGATGAGAGTTAATTAGTCCAGGATAAAGCAAGAAGGGATCTGATTAGTCAGAGTACTAAAAGGCAATTACTTCCTGAACACAGCTAAATGGCTTTACAAAGCTAAAAAGACAGCATCTGATAGCTTTTCCAACACATGAGCTCTGAGCACTACAAAAATGAATGACCCCCTTCTTGTCCTCCCCCAGAAAATTTAGTTCTGGATGAGGGAGAAAGTTTGGTGTTTTTTTTTTTTTTTAAGTAACTTCTACAAGGGTTTGTAAGATACCCAGCTACTCTTGAACAGGCTTTAATGTGCAGAAAAACTCTTCACAACAAAGCATGATTTTTTTGGAAACCACTGCTGAGAGCAAATTGATGTCTTTTACTAAGTCAAGTTGTCCCTTCTTTAAGTGGAGTTGGCACTCAAGCAAGTTGGCCCCCCTGGGAACTGCATCAGGTCAGCCTCCTAACAGCTGATCCCCTCTTCTCTGGCAAGAGCATGTCCTGTATGTAAGTAATGACTTGATTGTTTTCTTCCCATGGACTGCACAATTAAATATCTACAAACTCTGTTTGTGGCTGAGACATTGAGAAGTGCATTTCTGGACATTCAAGCATACTCAGTATCTTGCTTAATGTATATAAAAACAAAAGGATGCTCAAGGTAGGCAAAGCTGAAAGTGTGAGGAAGAATTGGACCATCTGTGGGCTGATCTGTGGCTGCCTCTGTGGCTGCTAGCATTTAATTCCAGCTGGACTGCCAGCTCCTTCCTTGTCAATACTGTCAATGTAAATTGACAGGAATCCCCAGGCTCCAGCTTTGGAGTGTATTCCCTTATGCAGTGCTAAGTAGCACAGATCTGGCAGGAGTAGATGTTTGACTAATTGCATATAAAATTGCACCCAAGCCAAAAAGCAGCCCTGAAGAGGCAGTGTGCAATTTCAGATAGGGCAAAATGGGATCATATGAATGAATGAACTCAGCCACTCAGGTTCTGCTTAAATTCTCCCTGTGAATACCCAGCAGAATTTGCAGAGCAAAGCTGCTGCTCTGCATGAATGTGAATTGCATCCCTAGCATGTCTAAACTGCGCCTTGGATAATTCATGAGAATCGCCACACAGGGTCATGCCAAAGGTTCATCTAGCTCAACAGGCTGTCTCTGGGGCTGAACAGTGAAAGGTGTGTAGGAAAAAAGCATGACAAATGGGATAAGCATAGCATGCTTGTTCCCCTGACAGGCTCTCTATCTGCTGACAGTCACTAGCTCAGTCTTCTAGAGGCTGTTCCTGTTTCCCAGAGCTTAATGGCCCATAAGAGACCTCTCTTACTGATTCTGTCTAATTGCTTCTTCTGCCCATTCTTGCTTCTATCCAAAACATCCTGTGGCAAGAAGGTGTACAGTTTAATTATACGTTGTGTGCAGATGTTCTTAGTTTCATTTATTGTGATTAATAATTTCATCTGTTTCTCACTAATTCCTGAGTTATAATAGAGAGTGAACAATCTTTTCTTACTCATTTTTGCAATTTGCTCTTCCTCCCATAGATTGCTTTGTAATATTTGGAGAAAATTAAACCTTCAAGTCTCTCATTTCAAATATTAAACTGATAAGAGATTACACCTATTTGTTAACTTCCAGCTGTGAATAGCAGACCTGTTCTGAATTTCAGGTGCTAGAAATGGTCTCTCTTTAATGTTCAGGCTTTGAATACAATTTACAGCATTATTATCCACTGGACTACTGGGATTTAAAAACTCTTTGTATCTTGTGTGGTTACTATGGCCATTCTCAAAGTCTGCTATGTCTGTGCTTTGTCTCAGAGCTCTAAGTATAAGGCTGCTTAAAAAGTGAAGCATTTCAGAGAAAATCTCTCCATGTTCAGACACAGAGGTTTCAGTAGGCCCCCAGATGGTAAGACCAAAAGGAACCCAGAAACCTCGGATCTAAAAGAAAAACAGTCCTGTTTCTCTTTCCCCCTCATCTCCACATGTAATATTGTGCAAAATGCTCCTATGAAGTTCTCCCTCTGCAACTGCTCCACCCACCATTGGCTTCTGCATCTTATTCAAAGTCTTAGTCACAGATACCCTGTCTCACTTTGTGCAGCGTACTTGTCTCCTAATACTGCACCGGATGTATCTTCCTGACTGCTTGCCATTGGCAACAGTAATTTTTCCTTTCTCAAGGGAAAGCCATATTCACACATCAATTCTCCACCTTCATGTTTCTTGATTTCAAAGCCCCTCATACAAAATGCACAAGGGGTAAGAAATGACAGAAAATCACAGCATCTGCTTTTTGTATTCTTCCAGCACTGGCTTAAATGGCTGCACAAAAACACAAGCCTGGAGTTTTGAGGTCCCCAGCTCTCATCACCCTCGTATCTCTGCTTCTGTTAAAGACTTTATTCCCTGCTGGCCTGTCTGAATTGGAGTCAAAGGCAGGAAAAAGTTATATTTACCGTTCTCCTCTTCTCAATACCAGTGGCTGGGAATATTAACAAGTTAATGCACCCTGACAATGGTTCATTTCAAGGGTGGAGCATTACCATTCTCATCAAGGGCAAAGAACCTAGCACAGTTCACAAGAGCTCAGATGCTTTAAGCTCCTTTCTAAAATTACATTTCTGCAGACAGCAGACCATTTAGTTGAGTCATTCTGTGCAAACTGAATGAAATCTTCCAGTTGCAATTCTGTGTGATCAATAGCGAGTGCATCATTCAAGGCGGATGTTTTAAACCATCCCAGGTAGAAGTTTATCTCTGGCAGCCTGGGCAGTGGCTGGGCTCCACCACAGAGGAAAGGGCCAGGGCAGCCCCTTTCTCCTCCTCCTGCTGCTGATCCCTCCCACTCCAAAAGAAAGGAGAGCAAGAGCCCATCAGTGGAGACAACCAGGCAGTGCTCCCAGCTCTGCCCTGCCCAGGGCTGCACCATGCAGCAGGATGGGCAGGGAGCCAGCAGCTGGAAGCATGGCTGTGGCCTGAAGGCTCCTGAGAGCTGGCACATGACAGGACAGCCTGGCCCAGCCTTTGCCTGCTGTGTTTCCCCACAGGACTACTTCCAGCGGATGCCCTCGCTGCTCCAGGTGTCCTCCATCTGTCCACCCCTGCATGACAGCACTCAGGGGACAAGTGAACACAGCTCCTCCCAGCTTCAGCTGGGGAGCAGGGACCCATCTGCCCAGTTCTGAGAACAGAGCTGAAGCAGGCAGAACCTGGAGTGCTCAACACTCTTGAAGGATCCCAAGGATTTCTCTCTCTCCTGCTGCAGCATGATGGGCACTGACTTCCTCCAGGCGAAAGGCAGGAGCACCATCCTCAGTTCTGCAGGTGTGTTGGTTCAGGAGAAAATACTCACTCCGCCTTTTTTCCCAAAATTCAAATGGTGAGCAGCACGACTCCCACCATTTCCAGACAGGGCAGTCAGAGCCCTTTGCTTGCAATCATCCTGCAGAAACTAGGCTGTGCTTAGAGAGCAGCCCCCGAGCAGAAAGGGTCTCTGGGGAGCTGCTACCTAGCACCAGCACCTTGAGCATGGCAGAGCTCAGACTCTCTGCTCTCTGGGGCTCTCTGATCCACATGGCAGATTTCCTCCCAGCACCACCACCAAGGCTGTGCTACTGTTCCTGCTGGTTTCCAACCCTCTGTGTTCCCTGAGGGGCACAGCTGGACCCTTCTCTTCCTCCTTCCCACACTAGCTCACTTCACTGGCCACATATCACCTCTGCACCTCCAGAAGCAGCTGAAAGGCAGCCTTGCTACTGCCATCCTCCCCTTCTTCTTTCTGCCCACTGCCTTCTCTCCACCACTCAGCACCCACAGTTCTCGGGGCAGGGCTCAGACCAGAGGGACACGCAGCAGGGTAGCAGCTCATCTCTTTCTCAAGGAATGTTATTGATGGCAGACACACAAGGGAGGAATCAGGACGCAGCCGAGGGGAAGGGTCATCTCCTTCCACCTGTTGGTCTTCACTTCCCCTTGCTTTGGGTTCACTGCTAGTCGTGGTCTCTGATAAACTTGGTCCCTCTTTGGGCCACCAGCCTTTGGGCCCAGGCACTCAGCCAGCTTTCAAACCACCTCCCATTCTGATCTGCCTGCCCACACTTCCTCAGCTTCTCCAGGAGGCTATTCTGGCAGACAGTCCTCCTGAAGTGGCCAATGGCCACTCTGAATGTACTCCCCTCATGTCCCAGCCCAGCCATGTCACCACAGAAGATAATCAGGTTTGGCAAGCAGGGTTTCTTTTGCTGTATTCATGCTGGCTCCTAGTTCCAATCACCTTCATGTCCTTCACATCTCCAGGATGTGCTGTCGTATTCCAGCATCTCCATGAACATAGGATCCCCTTCTCTTGCCAAATACAATAATAAGTTCAGGATACCTGGTGATCTTGGCCTTAATTTTTTTTTTCAAGCCTCTCCAAGAATGTGACAGCAAACACTACAGCAAACATTTAACAAGATGTGTGGGCTCTGTCCTCATTAGTCTAAATATGAGAGGTGAAGCAGCAGATGCATGCAGAGCAGGCATTGCTGAACAACATGAAGTTAATTGGAGCTTGGAAGAGGGGAGCCTTTGACTGGCACACAGCCCTGCATAGTAAAGGCACTGATATGAACCAGCACAGGCAAGCCCTCAGCCACACTCCCTTGCCTATTGCCCCAGGGTCCTTCACTGAAATATGATTTTGAAACACCCCAAAAAGCCAAGGGCAAGTGAAACAGACATTTTAGATTGACTTTTCATCAAAGCTGTTTTGAAATCTGAATTCACCTTGTCTTTGCAAGCTTATTTCCTTGAGCTATGTTCACAGCAGCCACTATGAAAATGTACTTCCAGGGCATTTTTTCCTTGCAGGCTTGCTGTACTATCACCCACATTTTATAGAAAGAGAACAGAGATACAGAGGGAGACTTACTCAAGATCAGAATGGGCAGATGTTGTAGAAATGGAAAAAGCATAGAAACAATGTGGAAAAGATGGGTCTGATCTATACAGAAGAGACTTGAATGACAGTGATTTAAACAAGTATTTATACCAAGAAATTAAAACACAGTGTCAAGACATTTACATTATCACTTCTTTTTATTCTTAATAAAGGCAATGATTTGGCTTGAAAAATAGAATTGATCTGACCTTAAACATTGACTTGATAATTTCCTCAGGGATTTTTAACTTCTGATTATTAGTCCTTACACTTTCTCATCTCATCTTTCCCCCTCTCAAATTAACTGTCATATTTATGACACTATCCATGTCTGAGCTGCTAGGATGTCTCCTGTGAGCAATCCTCCCAAAGTATTTTCCACAGAGGCTTAGGAGCAGGCCTCTTCCTCAGTCTAGCCATAAAAGCCTCCCTCTGTTACAAGAAGATCCAAATATATTCACTATTTTCAGGGAAGTTCATGAACCAAGGGATTGCATGCAGCATTTCGTAGAAAACCATTACAATAAGCCTGTTGTTTAGCTTGAGGGTAGGTTGAAGTCAGTCCCGTGCACAAGGTGACACCGCAGCTCCCTCCAGCTGAACAGGACTTCCCCAGGAGCACCTGGGGCCAGCCAGCACCAGTGCAGTGTAACAGTCTAATACCCAGTGTGGAAAAAACCCGCATTTTGCTGAAAAGAACCAGAGACACAGGCATCAACTGTGATGTGCTCAGAGTCCCCCGAGAGGCACCATATTATGCCACCAGTGACAGTCCAGAGAAGCAGTGATGCACATCTGTTACAGTGTGAAGCAATGTCCTGTCTTAGCTTTCCCACTTCCTCCCAGGTGTAGCAATGCCTCCTCCCCTCCCCTCTCCCTGCCTCCTGCTGAGAGCTGTCCATCAATCTCAGGTCAGCAAGGCCGCCGTCTGATAGGTGAAGTTCAAAAGATGCCTCTCAGCCCTGGGGACAATTGGGCCATCCAAGTGTCATTTGTCTCCTGAGCCCCCCTCCTCCTACCTGGTTGGTAGCTCACCTACCCCTTCCCCTCCCCCTTTCCCTGAGCTTAAAAAGACACAGGACCATGCGG